>NC_059139.1:4817651-5120681 GCF_020740605.2 Lemur catta | reverse complement strand
CCCCTTCTGCGGGACTAGCTCAGGAGTGCCGTGTTTTTTTAGCACCTGCTGAGCTAACAAGGAGCCAATAAGCAGCATTTACTTTGTGAATTGTTGTCTGTTAAATTAAACATTATTGAGTCAGCATAAATGTTTGGCATTGAAGACATAGATGGTTGGGTAGTTTGCAGGCATTCTAGTCCCTGAAAACAAATCCCTGCTTGTCCTTAGAACTAGAGTTCAGCTATAGTCTGTGCGGAAACAAAGCTTCTTACACATAATCTGATTTTCTTCACAGATGAGCCCCTATGGGGAGGACCCACTCACAGAGCTTGGCAATGTGTGCTCTGGACCAATTCTCTTACTAACTAACTAAATAAATAAATTAACCCTGAATAATAGATAAATCACAAAGCTGTTGTTGACTTCATTATACTGAGTTTCTTTGCTATAATCATAATTTTCCTCACTGTGAGTTTATCCAACTGTATTTACTCAAGTGAAAATTTGGATTTGATTTAATGGAGGTATTAATAAAGAGAGGTAAGCTCCTTTGGGGATGTTGTAGCAACTCAAAGGCAGCTACTGCGAGAACCTAAGCTGAGAAAATTAGACACATGATACGTAGATTAAAATAGAAAAATAATGTAGACATCTTAGTTTAGCAAACACATCTGCTAGGAATTCACTCATTAATTATGCAGACTTAAAATGCATTTTGGTGTCACAGATCCATATGAGTTCTTTGGGTTCGCAATTGCTAAACTAACAAAAGGATGCTGGCATGGGTATTGGTTGCATATTCAAGATGGCTTTTTGTGTAGCACATTTCAGCACAAACCAGATGCTGTTGGTTTTGCTCATAGAATGGAATTCCAGTGTGTTCATTCTTGCAGGGGTATTCACACAACAGATGCACAACTTAATCATAACTCAAGGGAACAAGCAAACTATGGCCCCTTTTGCATCTTGCTTAGCCCGTGACATTTTCTGGGGACCCAGACTTGACCAACCTCTGATATTTAGAAGGGATTTTTATGTGTAGGATAATTAGATGTAATGAGGAGACAAAAATATCCAATGGTAGCAAATCCCTGGGGGAGATCACCATAATCTTATTAGAAAAAATGTATATTATGTTTATCTCTATTCAAATAGAAGCCTCATAAAAATTTACAAATATTTTTACTCTGTTTCCACATGTGTCAGGTCAAAAGAAAAAGAAAGCACTATTTTTTTCTCAATTAAGCTTCCACATTTAAATATTAATAATTGAGAGGGACATAGACATGCAAGGGTTGCAATGGCTATTGCTAGTGTAAAGAGTACCCCAACAGAGTTATATATTATAAAATGCTCAGTGTTCTGTTCTGGAATTATTATTGCAATTTTTCCAGTGTAAGGCAAATTAGCTAGCTAAATTTAATTTCATTCAATTTTGTTTGAAGGGGACATCTATTTTGTACTCAAGTCAAGAATGCCTAACACAGAGTTTTGCAAAGACCAATAGAAGAGTCAAAATTGAATGAAATTATAAGCCCCATACTAGGTAAAATAAGGGCTAAAAGGAAAGCATAAAACATAATTCTTGCCTTCAAGAAGCTCATAGGCTCAAAGTAGAATGCACCTCATGTTGACGGACTGTGTAATGATTTATGTCAACAGGAGAACCCCAGGGTACAGCCATGGGTGCCAGACCAGCTTGTAGCAACACCGGGATCCGGCTGATGGTGCCAGGCATGGCCGGATGTCAGGGGTTGCTCTGCCCTTTGCAAGGACTCACGGACCCATGGCACGGACTGGTTCTCTACCAGCTCCCTGGGCAGCTCTGCCTCTGCAGCTGATGCACTTGGCTGCTCAGACTGATGGGTGGTTCTCTCCTCTTATCTTCTAGCTCCCTTTTGTAGACCTCCGATTCTCCAGCCTCCCCCAAAATGGTGTCTGATTTCTATACTACTTCTCTAGTCCCATAACTCACAGTGGCTCTGCGGACTAAACACTGGCTGATACCAGCACCCAAATACGGAAGATAAATTGAAAGATGTTTAAGAAGCAAATAGAACCCTGGGTTCCTGGCTCCACATCTTCGCAGAGAAGCTGCACTCCTCAGTCGGCAGAATGATGAAGATTCGTGCTCTTAAGAAGGCAAAGTGGGAGGCCTGTGGACTGGGGAATAGCAGACACATGTGAGGGCAGAGTAGATTTCTAGAAGCAGGAGAATGATTTTAAAATATGTGAACTGAATATTGAGGCCACTGTCCCCTTTACTCTCCAGGCTCTGCAGCCGCACAAAATGCAGCCTCTGGGAAGGAGACGGGAGGACTGACGCTGAACTCCAACCAAAGGGTGACCACAGGGGCTCAGTGCTGGAAGCATAAAATAATCATAAAGGATTAAAATAACGATGTCTTTTTGATGAATTGACCTCACTATCTTTAAGGATTGACCTTCTTTATTCCCGATAGTAGTTTCTTCTCTGAAATCACTTTGAAATAAATGTGGCCATTCCAGCTGTCTTCTGGTTTACATTAGCGTGGTGTACTTTTTCCTCTTCTTTTTATCTTTATGGGTCATTTTATTTAAATATGCTGCAAGTAGCATATCGTTGGGTCTTCCATTTTCATCCTATTTGACTGTTTTTCTCTTTAACTTCAGTGTTTACAGACTATTTACATTTAATGTAACTATTGCTATAGTTAAGTTTATGTCTCTCATCTTATATTTGCTTTCCATTTGCCCCATCGACTATTTGTTTCTTTGCTTATTTCCACAGTCACTTTAGGGTGTGCAGTGGGATACTGTAGAAGTGTGTATCCCAGACACCCTTCAGGTGGTGAATCACCCCTTCATGTATTTAAAACACTCGCAACAGTGTATTCTATTTCTTTCCTCCTGGCCTCTAAGCCATTGTTGTTATGCACTTTAATTTTACTTAAATTGTAAACTCTATGCTATACTTTAATACATTTTGTTTAAACAATCCATTATGTGTTAAAGAGATATAAATAACACTTAAAATAATTTTACATATTTAATATTCACACATGTGGTTACCATTTCCTGTGTGCTCCCTGGCTTTGGTGGATCCATCCACTTGATATCATTTTGCTAGAACTTTTCCTAACGTCTCTCCTAACCAGCTGGTTCAGGGCCCGAGTTGCTCTATCTGTGGCACTTGGAGAACCAGTAAGGGCTGTTCATACTCATGTCCTCAACTGCTCTGCAAATTGAATAACTAAGCTGGGGAGTCAGAGATGAGTGGTCACATCAGGACTGTTTGTACCTCCCTTCTCTGTCGTGATTTGGGATTTGGGACCGATTCCCTTTGATGCTGAACGTGTTTTACCCATGGACAAATCAGAGGAAAATGCTTTCCTGAAATATTTAAACTTTACAAACATTGATTTCTAAATAAATAATATGTGGAACTTTCTCTTTAAATTATTCCTTCTATGTTAGTAGTGACTTGAAAAAGAACAAAGGAAGGATGCTAGGTGTAGATATTTCATAAGCTTCAACAGTACAGAAAATTAGACTCTTTTGTTTCATTTGGATCCATATTCTGTGAAAACCCCCTGCCTAGAAAGACCTCCCCAATTCAGTCTGCCCCTTCTGTCTTTGACAACTTGCTCCTCTCTGTCACCGATCTTGCCTTGGGCTCTGAGGTGCTTCCTGGACTTATTAGATCCCTGCTCCTCCCTGCACATCCTAATGTCTCTGTTTGTCCGTCATGCTCTTGCTGATCGCTGCAGGAAATGGCGTGCGTGCTGCCTCTGCTCTGCGGTATATTCAGTTTGTCTTCTGTTTATTTGCTGTTGAACTACTCAGTAACCATGCATTAGGTGTACACCTTGCAACTCAATAGGCTATAAATGACTGCGTCCCCTGCCCTGGTGAGGAGGAGGAGGAGGTAAGCAGAGAGCACTGGGGGAGGGTTCTGCAAGGAGGGGGGGTCTGGCAAAGGTGCATCTTTCCCCTGAAGTTTGTGGGGAGAATCCAAAGCAGGGTTAAATGGAGGCTGGAGCAGCAGCAGGTGGGCAGCTGAGCTCAGCAAGGTGCAGAAGAAGGCGAGGGATCACCAACAAAAGGGGTGAGGGGGCAGATGGAAGCTGAAGTGCAGAAGGAGCAGTGGCGGGGGCAGGTCAGTGAGAACCAAGACTGGGGTGATGAGGAACTTGAAGGTTGAGCCCTCACAGGGTGTCATACCTGCTCCATAGCTTTAAAAAAATTCTGTGGGTATGGGTGTTAATTACTGTATTATTGTCCTGTGATTACTATAATAAATTACCACAAATGTGGTGATTTAAGTCAACATAAATGTGCTTTTGCACAGGTCTGGGAGCCAGAAGTTTGCAGTCAAGGTGTTGGCGGGTCAGTTCTTTCTGGACCTTCCAAGGGAGAACCTCTCTGTGCCCCTTGCAGTCCTTGGCATTCATGGGCTTGGAGAAGCATCACTCCAACCTCTGCCTCCATCTTGGTACAGCTTTATTCTCTGGAGTTAGGCCTACCCTAAATCCAGGATGATTTTATCTTGAGATCCTTAATTTCATCTGCAAAATCCTCTTTCCAGACTCACCTTCACAAATTCCAGAGGTGAGAACTGGGACATATATTTTTTGGGGGGGAACAACCATTCAACCCAATGCAATTATGCAATTCAAGACACTGTTCTAAACACTCCATACGTATGAACTCATTTAATTCTCATATCAATACTAGGTCTTTGAAGTATGTGTCAGAACCTTGACTGTTTTATAAACAAAGAATCTGAAGGGAAGGAAGAATAAGTAATCCTCCCAAATTCCCACAGCTGTCAGTGCTAGAGCTGCACTAGAACCTAGGTGGACAAATCCCACAGTTCACATGCTCAGTCACTGTGCTTTATAGAAAACACTAGATACTTCTGAGCTTCCAATTTCTTCATCTGTAAAACAGAGACAGTAACAGTACTAATCTAACACGGTTACTGTGACATAATGTGTGTGAAGACCCTGGCTTGTGGAAAGATGCTACAGTTTTAATTGCTGGTACTAATATGAGAGCAAAGAGCCTCAGATTAAGAAGCAGCTGGGGCAGGTCATGCAAAATTCCAGCAATATTTGACTTTCATGGGCTCACAGGTGTGGTGCAGAGGAGAGCTGGCTGCAGTGACAGGGCCAGACAACAGGGGCCACTAGAATGGAAGCTTCCTGAAGACAACAAAGACGCTTTCCGCACTTGTCACCATCACCCAGTGTGATGCCCACCACAACGTCTGTCCTCAACAGTGTGTGCAGAGTGAATGACTGAGTGACGATATACTTTTTGGAAGTGGGCACTAAGACAATCATTTCTCCTGTGCCCCTCTTCCTTGCCAGTCCCCCCCCCCCCCGCCACAAGGCTAAGAACAGCACTAGCCACAGATAGGAATTCATTTATGCAGGTCCTTGACTTCTCTCTCATGCATTCTTCTGTGGCCCATAGATCTAAGGTGACTAGATATAATGCACTTCTCTGTAGCTCGTTGTTCTCATCAGCCCTGCCTCTCAAGGTCAAGGTCAGCAGAATTCAGCAGGAGTTATTTATGCATACTTTTGCTTTTTGGGAGCAGAAGCACGGCAATCCCATCATCTCCCAGCCCTAGATGGAAAATATTGCATTAGAGTGAAGATTCTGGGGAAAAACAGTGAGAACAGACCTTCTGGTGAGGCACATGGATATGGCATGAAGGCATGTGGGCATTGTGGTGGGCAGTCAGAGTGTGGCTTGGTAACACAATTCATAGGGTGCTGCATGTGTGCCAGGCACTGTGCTACATTGTGGAAGCAATATGAATGATGATGAAAAATTTATATATGTATATATATATATATATATATATATGCACACACACAGGTACAGATATAGATAGATGACAGATAGACATAAATAGGTGGATAGATTTAATTCTCACTATGTCACTTAATATCTGCGGAAACTTGTGTGAGCTCTAACAACACTCTAAGCCTCCATTTCTGGACAAAACTAAGTTAAATATTTACAGGGTTTCTGTGAGAAACAAAATAATAACTCATGCATAATCTCTGTGTATATTGACTGTATATATGTGAGTAAATATATATATACATATATATATATACATATGCATATATATATATATAGAGAGAGAGAGACAGAGGCAGAAGAGGCCAAGACAAAGAAGGACAGAGGAGACAGAAACAGTGACAGGGGCACACAAGTAAGCCGGGACATGACAGATGACAGATTTGCCTTCCCCTCCTTCTTAGCTTCTAAAATGCAATGCAGTGATAGCTACTGTTTATCTTTTTTGTCATGTAAGTCCCAGATTTGTCTATAGCAAACTCTCAACCTGTGGCATCATTTTTGGACCAGGATCTGGCCATCTGCCTTCCTACATGCCCCTGAATGACATCTGAGCTCTCCAATAGCCTTCATTGCTCGTGATCCTTCACCCCTGCAGGGAAGCATCTGGTACAACATTCAATGGCCAAAGCCCACTGGGCTGACCCAGGAGCAGATTTCGTGCCAGCTCTTCCAGATCTCCGTGGCCTGGCCAGGGAGTTGTCATAGATGGTAATGATGCTCAGCTGCAGCCGTGGCCCCATTAAAGACTGAGCCCTAGAGATGAAAATTCCTGGATGCCGTAGCAGTCTCTACCTCAGACACGAACTCTGGGCTGTGATATGACTCTTCATGCTGCTTTCACAAGCTTAATGATGCTGTAGCATCTCCCACCTGAAGGTATGGCTAATTATGCCGCTGAGATGCACGGCCATATTTCAGGTAAGTGAGTTCATTTGCTAGTTTGTAAAGAAACACAATTAGTAAAATAAGTCACGCATGTCATAATTTTTTGCAGGTCAACTTTGAAATGATGACTGTTTTGACTGATCTGCTCTGAATAAAATAAGGAAACCAGTTCATGCTGAACTACCCATACGTGGAGGTGATGAACATATGTTTCTAGTTTGGGGCTGATAGAAAAGTGAAAATAAACAAATTTAGCAAATCTTAGTTCTTGACAACCACTCACAGGATGGTTCAGCTAAGAAATGAGCATATGGTTCAGGGAATAAAGAAACTGTCTGACTCGGCGTAAAAGGATGCTTCTGGGTTCAGAGTTTCACAACTGCAGTGAGCTCACTCCTCCTGTGACCAGGGTCCAGTCTTGAACTTTTCCTGCAGATTTTCCCATCAGTAGACGGATGCTGCTTACCCGGGGAGCGGAGCGCTAGGAGGATAGAATGGGCTTCCTCATTATTTTACATCACACGTCAAGTTGATGAGTTTCACAAGGAAAACATCAGGTCTCTTCAGAGCCGCTGCATCTGGATATGCTCAGGTAGCTCGATTTGCTTCAGTAGGTGGAGTGTGGTGGGAGAGCGGTGTTGATTTCCATCTGCCCAGCAAGGAAGCATTGTGTCCAAGAAGAGGAGGGGGTTGTTCCTGATACTTGGGATATTTTTCAGCCATGCCTGAGTTAGCTCCAGCTGCTATTACAAAGTGCCACAGACTAGATGGCTAAAACAACAAACGTTTATTTCTCACCATTCTGGAGCCTGGAAGTCTGGGATCAGATTGGCTGCATGCTCAGGCTCTAGGGAGGGCCCTCTACCAATTTGCTGGTCCTGCCTTCTGCTTGTGTCCTCACAGAGCAGAAAGAGACTGCACTGGCTCTCTGTCCTCTCCTTATAAGGGCACTGATCCCACTCATGAGGGCTCCACCCTCATGACCTAATAATTACCTCCCAACATCCAAATACTGTCACCTCCAAACATCATCACATTGGGGATTAGATTTCAACATACGAATCTGGGGAAGAAACAAACCTTCAGACTGTAACCAGCTTATGTGTCCATAAGCACATTTTCTCACATAAGATACAGTGCAAAGTTTGACTTTCTGGAGTTTAGCAATGTGGAATTTCTATTATCTTTAATCCCACTCATGGGTAGGACAGGCCATAATTTCAGTTTGGCAATGGGCTGTCAGCTGGGTACCTGAGGAGATCCTTTTTCTCAGGAATTCCAGATGAGCTTTGTGAATCTTATGTGTCTTTTGAGTCCTCTTGCCTTATTTTTCCCTTCACCTTAAGTTTTCTGAGCTCTCCTATTTGCTGCTGCTGAATTGTTGATCGCGATTCACTGAGTAAAGTCCTCGTAATTCCTGTTACAGAGAATGACCTTCCAACCCATCAGCCGGGTCCTGCAGTTCATCCCAGTTTAAAGCTGGCCAGACATGCTTCCTTGGGGGAATTCTAATGCAATCTTGGAGGCTAACTTCCTGGGGAACTCAGTAGGAAGGAAAACTTGCCATTCAGGAAATTGGCATTCAGAGGGACTTAGTCACTTAGTTGTGGTTTTCACCCATCCCTTGCCCTTGCAACTCGTCTTGCCTTTTGCTGTTTGTCACATGGCTCAGGATGCTTTTGCACAAGCGGGGCGGGTTCTGCAACAGCTCTGTAAACTGTGTTCTGAAGCTTCCTGAGCGAGTGGGCTTTTCTTACCCGCCTCCTCTAAATGAGCTGCTGCTGGAAAGAGACTGTATAGTCTAAAAATAAGACTTGGGGGTTAACTAGCAGCCTTTTGAGTTTTCCTCATTACCCACTGAAACCAGCCATTGTGTAATTGAGGCACAGTGATTGCCTTCATGCCCTCACAGGAACATTCACGCCTCCTGAGGTGGCAACCACACAGCTGTTTGAGCTTCCTTGTGCTGTAAAATCAAGTTTTTGCTTGTAAGAACTACTTGAGATCCTAAATATAAAAACTATCTTGCACACCCTCATCTTTTGTGTCAAATGCATTATTTTGCCACGTACAATATCTAAAGTATAAACAAGACCATTAACACCTACTTTTGCATGACTTTGTTTCAAAGACAGGCAAGATTCTGAAAAATTATCTCTTATGAAAATAAAAATATAGGGACTTGGGCAACATTAAAGCTAAATAAATCTATGTGCTATATTTGTATGAGAATAAAAGGCTTTTCTACTTGGATTTGTGTCATGATTTCATTTTGTAAGATATTTAATGATACATAATGGAATACATTAAGCTATCCATTTGATTGTAGGAGCACAGGTTTCTAAGTTGTATTATTAAATTGTGTTTATTTCAGAATTTTTCATTTGTCAATTTTTAGTGATGCCCATGATAGTCTCTGAGACTTGAGAAGCAGAAATGAACTTTTATTTTATTTTATTTTATTTTATTTTATTTTATTTTATTTTATTTTATAAGTGTGAGCTTGCAGTTGTAGAATTGATTGTAATGGTTCATCCTAGGCAACCTGTGAGCAGTTGAGAAAAGTGATTGCATGCCAATAATAAAGGTTAATCAATTCATTCAATCAAAAACATGTGTCTGGCTGCTCTGCCTTAGACGGAGTGCTCAGTGCAGGGGGCAAAAATGTGAAGGGCACAGTCATTGCCCCAGGAGATCTTCTTCATTTCATCTCGTAGCAAAGAAGGACTTTAAAACAAAGTTAATTAGGGATTATAAGTGCAATGATAGCTCAGTGTATATAAAATACACATGGATCCGAGCAACTGACTCCACCTCAGGGGCCAAGAGAGGCAGAGAAAATTGAGGTGTTAGAAAGTACTACCTATTTCATCAGGTAGAAATAGGCTAAAATTTTACAACTTTATTTGTGAGGCATTGTAATACCTTCTGGTAGATTTTAATCAAACAGGCAACCATATAAATACTAATATTTCTGTTGTCAAATGATTACTGTGGGATTTATTTCGACTTTCAGATTGGGGAAGAATTTATTGTGTTTTTCTACAATAGTATCATATTTCTGCCAATTGTGTTTATATCTTTAATGCATCTAGAGACATTTTTCTTTGAGATTTAGTCTGATTAATGATCTAATTTTATTTTCTTTACAGGGTAACTCAAAGTTTCCATTATCACGGTCTGTCCACAACATGGGTCTATTCCTCTACTCCTTCATGGCAGGGTTTCTCACCCTCAGAATAACGGACATTTAGTAGTGGATAATTCATTATCACTGAAAGTTGTCCTATGTTTTAGAATATTTAGCAGCACCCGTAACCTCTGTCAAGTATAGATTAGTAGCACATCCCTCAGTTACGACATCAAAAATGTCTCCAAACTGCCAAATGTCCCAAGAAGGACAAAATTACTTCTGATTGAGAACCATGGCTTTAAGAGTACCACTCCATCTTCATTACTGTGGCTTGGAACATTCTGTTCCACAAGGTTGGATGAATGCCCCTGGTCGTCTTTTACAGAATTGTCTCAGAAATTTAAGGACCTTCTTATATTTATATATATTTCAGAAAGCCTAAGACTCCTCAAATACCACTGTGTTAATAATGGGTTTTTTAAATTAACTTAGAGAATATCTGATTTTTGACAAAGCAGACAAAAAACATACACTGGGGAAAAGAATTCCTATTCAATAAATGGTGCTGGGAAAACTAGATAGCCACATGTAGTAGACTGAAACGGGATCCCCAACTCCTACCTGTCACAAAAATCAATTCACGATGGATAACAGACTTAAATCTATGCATGAAATCATAAGAATTCTAGAAGAAAATGTTGGAAAAGCTCTTGTAGACATTGGCCTAGGCAAAGAAATTATGAAGAAGACCCCAAAGCAATCACAGCATCAACAAAAATAAATAAATGGGACCTGATCAATTAAAAAGTTTCTGCACAGCCAAAGAAACTATCACTAGGGTGAATAGAGAATATGGACATATTTAAAATGTTATATTCCTCTATTTAGTCACTCTTTTTTTTTTTTTTTTTTTTTTTTTTACTTTTTCACAAATGTTTTTTTTTTTTTTTTTTTTTTTTTTTTATTTCAGCTCATCATGGGGGTACATAAGTTCAGGTCATATACATTGTCCCTGTCCCGCCCATCCCCCCGAGTCAGAGTCCCAAGCGCGTCCGCTCCCACTCTCCAGACAGTGCGCCTGGCACTCGCCATGTATTCATACCTCGATCCCCTCCCCCCCCCACCTCCCCGGGTCTGCACCCTCAAGCATGACCATTCCCCAGAGGGTGCGCAATGCACTCGTCATGTAGGCATACACCCATCCCCTCCCCCCACCCCCCCCATCCCAGTCTGATATCCAATTGGTATCCTTCCCTGATGTACATTTAGGTGATGATCAGGGAAACCAGTTTTCTGGTGAGTACATGTGATGCTTGTTTTTCCATTCTTTGGATACTTCACTTAGTATAATGGGTTCCAGCTCTCTCCAGGAGAACCAAAGAGATGTCGTATCATCGTTATTTCTTATAGCTGAGTAGTACTCCATGGTATACATATACCACAGTTTACTAATCCATTCGTGGATCGATGGGCACTTGGGTTGTTTCCACATCTTTGCGATTGTGAATTGTGCTGCTATAAACATTCGGGTACAGGTGTCTTTGTTAAAGAATGACTTTTGTTCTTCTGGGTATATGCCCAATAATGGAATTGCTGGATCAAATGGTAGGTCTACTTGAATCTGTTTAAGGTATCTCCATATTGCCACTCTTTTGTATAATTTTATTGACTTTCACAATTGATTCTGTTCCTAAATTAATCCTAGGTAGGTTACAGACTAATGCTAATGCAAATATTATCTTAGTTTCTATTACATTTCCCATTATTATTGTTAAAATATTGAAGGGTTTTTCTTGTCTTTATTGAAATATAATTGGTAAATAAAATTGTGTATATTTAAGATATACAATTTGACATATTAAATGTCAAACTTTTAAAAGAAATGTTTGATATCTCAATAATAAAAAAATTTAAAATTAATATACCAAAGATTTATCTGCACTGTCCTGTTCACCTCAGCATTATTCACAACAGCTAAGATATGGCAGCAACCTAAGTGCCCATCAACAGATGAACGGATGAGGAAAATGAGTATATACACACAATGGAATACTAAACAGTCTTTAAAAAAAGAAGAAAATTCTGTTATCTGTGACAACATGGATGAACCTAGAGGACCTTATACTAAGTGAAAAAAGCCAGGCACAAAAAGATAAATACAAATACTGTGTAATCTCACACGTGTACTGGAAAGGAGTCAATCTCATAGAAACAGAGAGCCCAAATGTAGTTACCAGAGGCTGTAGGAGGAGGAAGAATGGGGAAAGGGAAGATGTTGGTCAAAGGGTACAAACTTTCAATTACATTGGAGGAATAAGTTTTAGTGATCTATTGTACCGCTTGATGACCACAGCTAACAATAATGTATTGTACATTGCAAATTGCTAAAAAGAAATAGATTTTAAATGTTTTCACCACAAAGAAATACATTAGTGATGTGATGGATATGTTAATTAGCTTATTATGTTAATTTAATCTTTCTACAATGTACACATATATCAAAACATCACATATACCATGGATACATAAAATTATTTGTCAATTTTAAAATAAACACTTTAAAAAATAATTATTTAGAAATTAAACTATGGCGAAAGTAATAGAATCAATCTTCATTAAAGGCTGGCATTTAGCACCAAAGCTATCAGCACCCAATCTAGTGGATTAAAAAGGCTGAGGGTCTTCCTGGCATCAACCCAAAACCAAATATTGCTGCTTCCCTCAACAAGTGTTAGTAAGTCCACATTTCACAAACTGGTTTAAATTTTGTTGAAGCTATTTATATTTCAGACTTACGCAGAAAAACAAAATAAACTTAATTAATTTCCTTTCAGCCATAAAAATGATTGCTTTGATTTTCTTTCTGTAATTCACTCTGAAAAACAATCATGGAACTAGAGACTTAAGGAATTTGAGAGTTGTTTTCTACTTCCTTTTCACTGAAAACGAACTTTCCCTAAACTTTCTATTTTGAAGCATTTATTACAAGAACAATGTTGGAGAACTCATACGCAAGACTTATTCTAAAGCTACCATAATTAAGACAGACTGCTATGAGATACTAGACACATCAGTAGATTACAAAAGAGGTGAGAAATAAGTCCATGTACATATAGCCAATTGATTTTTGAAAAAAACTGTGTAAAGCCAAATTAATTGAAAAAGAATAGTCTTCAACAAATAGTGTTCATATGCAAAAAATTGGATGTCCATGTCAAACAAAATGAATCTAGACAAAGACTTTGTACCTTTCAGAAAAGTTAGCTTGAAATAAAACATAGATATAAAGCAAAATGCAAACTACAATTTCTAGAAGAAAACATAAGAGAAAAATCTACATGACCTCAAATTTCTTGAGTATTAAATAGAACACCAAAGCAAAAACCATGAAAAATAAAAAAATATATATATGTTGAATTTTATTCAAATTAAAAATGTCTGCTCTTTTTACAGGTGAAATAAACACCTGTGAGAGAATAGAAAGACAAGCCATGGACTGGAATAAAATACCACAAAGCACATACCTGATAAATGAGTGGTATCCAAAATATATAAAGGATTTTTACAATTCAACAATAGGAAAACAACCCAATTAAAAATGGGCAAAGATCTGAACAAATACCTCACTAAAGAAGATATGGAGATGGAAAATAAGTTTATTAAAAGATGCTCAATATAATTTCTCATCAGTGAAATGAAAATTAAAACAATGATATACTACTACTCCAACCTAACAGAATGGCTAAAATAAAAGACTGCTGACAAGGATGTAGTTTGTGGAAATGCAAAATGACACAGCCACTTTGGAAGAAAGTTCAGCAGTTTCTGACAAAGTCAAACATAGTCTTACAATACAATCTAGAAATTGGCGGGCTGATTTAAAATTTAGATCCATGCAACATCAGCACAGGAATGTTTATTGCAGTGTTACTCATAATTACCCAAACCTGGAAACAAGATCCTTCGGTAGGTCAATGAATAAACTAACACTGGTAGATCCACACAATGTAATACTATTCTTAATGTCTAGATCTGCTCTCTCCAATACAACATCCACTATCACATGTGGCTTGGTCTAAATTGAAATGTGCTATAAGTGTAGAAAACACACTGGACTGAGAAGATTCCATTAGAAAAAAAATCTCATTTATAATTTTAAAATTATTATATACTGAAATGATCATATTTTGGAAGTATAAGGCTGAAGAAATAATAATATTAAAATTAATTCTACCTGTTTCTTTTTACTTCTTCCAAAATTTTTTTTCTTGCTCTAGAAAATTTTAATTTTATATGTATATGTGGCTTGTATTATATCTTTATTGCACATTCTAGAACATACATTCTACCCAGTGCAAAATAGCTTATATAATATTTTTTTCAGGGGTTGTTATGCCTCCTAGTTGCACCATCTCTGTCTTCGGTGTTGGAATTGATAGACCACTTCTGAAATTGGGAAGCCAGGCTCTGTGGTGCCTGAGAATCATCTGCTCTCTCAGCACATAGCTGGGGACTGTCTCTGCTTTCCAAAGACCTGTGGTCTTCCCTAAGGAACCTGCAACCTAAAGATTCTGAGCTAAAAGTTTTCTATAGTCTGAGAATCTGTGAAAAACTCTCATCAAATATAGGAGATAAAATAATAACAGAAGATACCAAATAAAGCATCCAAACATTTTCAGCCATTTTGTTATTTCAGGGAACAATTTGCAGGTTCCAATTCAAACATTTACACGTCAAAATAAATATCCTAGAGTTTCTACTAATAATAATGCATTTGCATTCAAGAGGCATTTCATCACATTTTAAGGTAGGGATATGTTTGCCTTTTCGAACCTGTATTCAGCAAGTATGCAATTTTTATTTGATTGTTTATAGATCCTGGGCATAATTTATAAAGGGAAGTGAGAAAAATAAATGATAGGCAATTATAAACTATTTCCTTGGGACAGAAAAAAAAATAGAACACAACAAAACAATGCAACCAGAGATAATATGCCATATGTTTCTCCACAATGTTAGGTCCTTGGACTATTAGTCTATAATAAAAGTATGCTAAGATTCACCATTAGCAAATGATGAGGGTTTTTTTTCTTGTTAATCTAGATCCTCATTCCCCCACCTGGAAATTAAATCTCAAGGATTTCAATGAGAAGCAATTCTGAATTTAAAAAGGAGGCACTTTATCTTCCTCAGAGAAGCTGTCACACAATTCTCTGCTTGAGCAAAAAGCTCATTATTTGTAGTGAATTATTTTTAGTGTAGATTTGAGTTTAGAGGTAGTTAAATACAACTTTTTAAAAATTTGAGGCTTTTGATTTTATTTACTCTTTAGATTCTTATTCTTTTCAGGATCAAGAAGAGAGGACACAATTTAAGTATATAACTTGTGTCTCATAGATCATAGTGTTCCAAAAGATAGTTTTAAGTGTTTGTGGTTTTCTAAATCATATATATTTGAGATTCTGAGAAAACACTAAAACTTATGTAATCAACAGCAGCGATTTGTTAAGTGTCTACTACGTGCCAAGGGTTGTATTGGATGCTGGGGTAAATTACTGAACCAGAATGTCCTGTCTTTCTGGAAGACACAAACCTGTAGTTACCACAAAGCTCAATCATGTTACAGTGGAGGTATTTAATGTTATAATGGAGGATGTTTAAGCTGATACCTGAACCACAGGTGGAGGATCTGGGCAGGAGAGGATTGTTCAGGCAGAGAAAATGGCAAAGGCCTGTAGGTGACAGACAGCACAACACCTTTGGGACAAATGAAGGAACAAATTCTGACCCTGGAGAAAGAGCTGCAAGCATGAGAGAGGAGGGGCCAGATCTGGAGGACTTGTGGTCCAGGAGCTTTGTTCATCATCTACAGGGTGATGGGAGGCTATTTAAGAGTTTGAGTAACAGAACAGCCTTTATAAACATCACTCTGACTACAGAAACTGGAGTGGCAGCACAGGAGGCAGGAGACAAGTCAGAAAGCTGGATCCACAGTTCAGAAAAAAGATGATCCCAAGATCTACTAGGAATAGAATGAAAAAAAAAAAAAAGAATATATATAAGAGATATACCAGAAGCAAAGCTAAGCGTATTTAGTGACTATTGAATGTTGGCAATGAAGGAGAAGCCAATACAGCTGTTCATGTTGTGTACTGAGCAACCCAGGAGCGCTATTGCCATCACATCTACATGAAAATCTCTTGAAGAAGTTGGCAATATGGACAAACAGTAGAACCCAATGATGAAAGAATGTGTCCAGACCTCTATCTTGGGCAAATGGGAAGTTGTTGTTGTAAGGTAGGAAAAAAATTGAGATTCCTAATGGGACTGGGGAGAGGAGAAGGCAGTGATGAAGGGAAATGATGAGATGAATGCCAAACAGTTTGAGTTTCCATGGAGATGGGCAAGAGAGAAAGGAATATGCAGTGAATTGAAGATGAAGTAGAAAGTGCAGAAATGGAAGCAGAAGGTGGAGACAGTTCTTTTGTACCGTTTTGCTGTGAATATTAAGGCAGGCTATTAGAGGAAAAATTAGGGTAATGGGAGGTATTGAAGATCCAGAAAGAAAAAGTATGTGTTTCTTAGAAGAATGAGCAATAGCCTGTGGCACACAGTGGAGGCAATTAGTTTCCTATAGGAAGAGGTGAACCCTTTTCATTGAGATAGGAGAGTATGTTAACTCATATATTTTCAATATAGTTTTCACTTGAGTTAGCTCAGAACTCAGAAGTATGTAAACTGATAAAACTCAATGTTCAGAGAAGAAATTCAGAAACCATGTTGAAAATTCATATGTTCCCCAACACAATTACAATTTCATCACTTTTTGGAGAAATTCTCTTTCTCTTCTCAATTTACCTGTTCAGTGGCTTATACCATTTTAATGCTAATGGTACAGAAAAAGTGTCATAGGTGTAGAAGTAAAAGAACATCAATCTTTGCCCAAATAAGCTGTGAAGGAGTGCCAGCTTCCTTCTCAGGAAGGTTATAAGTATCTTGGGACATTACCCAACCCAGTGGAGAATCCGAACAGGGTTTCTGGTTTTACACCCGATGGTCCGTGAACTGGCGTCACACTGGCATCTGTTGAGAAGGAACTCTCCAGAAACAATGAAAATACAGTAGCACAGCCCCTGGACTCAGGAGTGGGCACTTACTCCTGCGGTTGGGGGGATATATGGTCTGTGTTTGTTGAGCATGTTGTCCCCTCTGTGTTGTTCTTTCCTAAGTTCCTGGTCCTAGGTCCCAAGGGGCCCTTCTCCTCTCATGTCTTCTGTCTCACTCCCCCCGTCCCCAGCCAGCCTGAGAAAGAGTCTCCCAGTCCTGTGTAGTAGGGTGTTTCTCCCATATTTTGGGTCTGTCTCAGGGCCCCTTTCCATGTCCCTTAAGAGTTTAAGATATTGAAACTCAAAGTTTAATAAAATATTCTTTTTGTCTTCTTTTTCTGTTGTCACATTTCTCAGGTATACAACAAGCTTGGAATGAGGGCTAAAAGAAAGGGAACATCGAGAAAGAATTAAGAAGGATGAAACAAAATGTTCTACCCCCATTGCATGCTCTTCGCTCAGTGTGAGCTAGGCAGGCATCCCCTGCATGGCTGTGCAGTCTAGAGGCTGCCCAGAGCCTGTGTAACCTTCTAAAGCAAAGAGATGTCCCAAGAGGGAGCAGGGTCTTCTCTCTGCACAGGCTGTGTTGCAAGGTGCACACTCTGGGGCTGGGGAAATGGCCGGCGGGATGGGGTCTCTACAGACCCAGTTGCCACCCTTCCTGAGGCTGATTGATGGCTGCAGTTTCCCAGAAAGTAAAAAGATTATCCTTATAAGACCACAGTCTCTGCTTCAGACCCCTGTTTTACATAGGACTTTTGGGGGACCCATGACCTGCAGGGCCTGTCACTGGCATTTGAAGTGCAAAGAATTATGAGATACAATCATTGCCTTCACCAAGCTTCAAGCCCAAGGGGGAAAAGTCAATATTGAATAAGTGCACAAATACATACCCTGTTAGCACTGTGGGGGTACAATGAGGAAGCCTGGGTGACGTAAGCTAGTCTGGAAGTTGAGGAAAAGGCCGCAGAGAAACTGACAATTCAGGTGAGAGTGGGAGTCAGTGAGAGCCAGCTAGACAAAGACGGAGGGAAGAACAGTCCCAGGACGCCTTGGAACAGGAAGAATTGAGGCCAGTTTGCCAAAGTCAAACAGCATCAGCCTGACAGGAGGGAGGGACGTCAGAAGAAGATGGAGACCTGGGCATCTCCTACCATGGGAGAGTTTCTTCGAGGGGGTAGACCGATATGGCTCACTTATTTCTGTTAACAGTCCCTTGGGAGAACCTAGTCTCATGGCAACACCTAATTGCAGAAGTCTGGGAGATGTAGTCTAGGTCTGTGCTCAAGAGAGGAGAGAGGATTTTAGGGGTATATTGGACAGTATTTATGGGATTTACGGGTAGTCCATCTTTGGAAATTACTCTCAAAAATTAGTCTTCCAGTTAGTTGGATTCCATCGCTATCCTCACCTCTCTGGGCCCCCTAATCACAAGGACCAGTTGTTCTACTCTCTAGTCTTCCAGTACTTCCAGCTTTTGATTTTTAAATGAATATCTTGGCTCAAAAGAAAACAAAAATAACTTTAGCTAACGGCTTCTAGGGGCACCTTGGACATCACAAATATACCCAGTTAGGTGACACCTTTCATTTTCCTACTAAATTCTAAGTACCAAACTTTTACCATATTTAGCTTTAAAAGCACATTACATCTGACAATAATTAATTAAAGCTCATCTCACCTGCTCTCTATTTACTATTCTTGCTCTATAATCGTCAAATGCCATGAGCCTTGAATGAAAAAGTCTCACCGCATTTCTCTATGTGAAAACTATTCATTAAAAGATTTCTAGGGTCCTTTATAATTCTATGAACCCATCAAACAAGTGTAATTTTTAGTGTAAATAAGATTTTGGGAGAAAATACTAAAAACACATTAAGCTGCTATTAATAACCACTCTGACTCTTCCCACTAGTTTACTGTCTCTCACATTAAATCTGTGTAAAATCCTTATACTGTTAATGTCCTGAAACTGATGTAGTCTATTCCTGTATACATGAACCATATAGCTTTGGGTCTTAATCCAGAGAAAATATTGTCCTCTTTTTTATTTGAATGGGTTTTCAACTTAAGTAAGAGGCTGTCTTAATTTAAGGTTAAATTAGTGTGTGAATATATTTCTTCAGACTCCTCTCAGGTCTGAGCATTTAATCTTTTTGAGTCTGGCTTTTAAACTGGGTTAACAGAAAACTAGAGACAAAGCAATATAGCTTGGAGAACTTCCTATTTGCTTAATTACTTTAGAAATGCTAAATTAGAATCTGTTTCTTTATGGAGATGAGAAACTACACTTTGATGGAGTCAAGAGTGTATTAAATGTGGTTTTGTTAGACAGTACAAGGTACATGCTGGTTTGTATGGGCGCTTGTTGTTTGGACTGAGGGAACCTTGCTGAAAGACATTTATAAACTTAAAACTATTTTACCTTGAAAAAGAAAAGCTCCACAGCACGGTAATTCCATCAAAATATTCCAACCAGTCAATGTTGTATTTTCTCCTTATGATATGAGAGAAGGGTAAACACGAGCAATACTTAAAAGTCAAACAATTTTTTTCATTATAAATGTAAAGTTTAGTACCTAAGAGTGTTATTTAAAAAAAAAAAGCACAGATTGCAAGTTTTGTGTGTTTATCTTCTTAATAAATAATTCAGGGAAAGAGAGTTTCCAGGAAAAGATAGTTTTCAGAGAAAGGTAGGTTAAGGAAGGTTTACTGAGCGTTTTATGAAAACAGTGTTTGCAAAACTTTTGAAAATATTTATTTGAAAGAACCATTTATTGCTTTGTTGAAGCAAGTTACAATACATTCTTGTATAAGACTACAAGGCTCACTCTCCAACTTGCTGCCACAGATTCTAAAGCAGAATCCCATGTAATTAAGTGCTCTTCAAACAAAATAAGTTTTGCTTTTCAAGTCATTTCCTTCTTTTTGAAGACTTTGCAATAGATCTCTCTCACGCAGATGCCCTCATTTTATACAACAAAGTCTCTATACTAAATCAACTCCAGACATTTGGGGGTCATCTGTGTGGTTCATTGTCAATGTCTGTGTGTTGGTGCATCCACCTGACAGCCCTTTAACTGGGGCCCATCGGCCTTTGGCATCATTGTCACCTGGACCACTGACCTGCTGGCATCCTCCTGCCTGCCCTGCGACCAAGTTGCAGAGTTCTACTCTTCACTAGTGTGGATGCACGTATTTCACTTGAGATGCGAAATTTATTGGGCCAATGTTAGACCTCCACAGGGGTTTTAGGGGGTGCTGAAGATCTGAACTCGGTGAATCAGAAGTGAGAGCATGAAGGGGTGATGACAGAGGACAAAGGTCGCTTTGATGGCGGTTTCATTAAGGTCAGAGAATTCTGAACATGTGAAGAGTATGTGGCCTCAAATGAAAGTAGGCGGCATCAGAGAGCAGTTGGCTTGCAATCAATGTTTCAGGCACAGCCTCATTATTGATCCCGACACGGTGAGTGGGGGCCTGCGGGGGACAGGTGGGGAAGAAATATTGAGCTAACTAGGCTGAAGGACCAAGCACTTAGGGGGTCCTACCCACTTGTCACGTAGAAGTCATGGTCACCAAGTGCGGTGATGATGTCAAGGTGGGTGGGTGTGGCCAGGAAGTGGCAGGAGCACCTGGATGAGGGTGGCAAAGGCTGGTGAAGATACAGGAGGTCCTGAAAGGACTCGTGCATCCCCACAGCTGTAGAAATAAAGCCATAGGGGGACCTTTTAATTTTGGGGGTTGACTCATTTGTTAGAAGGTAAAATGACAAAAATAACTACTCTAAATTGTGAAAAAAATGTACAGAAAAAAGTGAGAGAGCATAAAAGCGGGACAATAAAGTGCAATCTTGGAAATTAACTAGACGACATAGCAGCTGGTTAGTTGGTCTGCGGGAAGCTTGTTCGTACTTCAGAGTCGGAGAGCATTTTCTGTTTCACAAACATTCACATCATTTCCTTGAAAGAAAGGATGGGGGTCCCACATTTCTTTTTTATGTCTTCGATTCTTGGCTTTTCTTTACATTTCCTCATCATTCCCAGTTATCTCACGGTCAGGGGCACTGATAAGACAGACTCAGTTCTCCCAGGATGACACTTAAAGTGACTTCACGAGACCTTCCCCAGGGCTCTCCCCACACCCTCTTCGTGATGGGTGGCTCTGAGTCCTGACCATGAGGATAAAGATCGTGACGTGGGGCACTTTGCTTGTTCAGGGCCGTTGACATGAAATACGAGAAACTAAATTTTGACCTCATTGCCACAGGCCACCTGGGTTCCCTTTTCCTTCAAGTTGTGTGTGTTTATCCATTTTGAGCAGGAAACTGGAGGAAAATTGTGTAAACTCAGCATTAGGGGGAAAGGCCATCCTTGTTGAAAATTTACAGCATCATTTATCCTAATAAAGAGATATTGCTCTCCTTACCACAATAATAAACATTATTTATACATCTAAAATAGTCTAGCATTCAAAAAAAAAAAAAAGACACCACTAGTGGCAGCTAATTAAGTTGTTAGCACTTTCTATTATAGGATCACAACACAATGGCAGTACTGATGCAGTTTCCACAAAGTTTAAAACTATACTTTATATAAATCTCAAGATTGGACAGTAAAACATATTACAATATGTCTAAAAAGAAACAGGAAGCAGAATCCTAAGCATCTAGCAGTAGTATTGCCTGTGCGAGTTGCAGTCTAACTCGGCATCACCTTTATCCAATTGTCACTGGGTAGATTCAGTCTGTTACTCCAGAACAAATGCAGAAAGGACAACAGGACTAAATGGGTCAAAGCCAAACAAATCTCTACCCTATACAAGAGGAAAAGTGGAAGCTGTTGATTGGTTGGTTGGTTTTTAAATATTCACTGATAACAAGTTTCTTCTATGAAGGACAGAATTTGGAATAAATTACGCCATTTATAACAAATTGCTTTTATTAAAGCCAGGCTGAGAAAATCATGTTTTCAAGAAGTAAAGTCCTTGTTTCTGTAAGATTTGACAATGTATGGAGACTGAGTTAATTTTTACTTTTTTAAAAAGAGGCTCACGTGCCTTGGTATCTATTCACTAGCATGTATGAAAAGTGATGAACTACTTATTGCTGACAGCTATAAAGAGAGTTAGAAATGGTTCCATTTAAGTTACATAAATAACTTTTAAAGTGCTTTTTTGCTGAAGAAAAATTGTATTGAGCATTTTTGTAGTGCTATTTTAATTAGGAACGCTTTCAAAATTAACTAGAGCACTCAAAGAATAAGTCTGTATTGTATAGTACAATTAACTGAGTTCTTTAACAATATTGGTGTCCTGAGAAGTGTTGATAATATTTTGGAATAACGTATATGTTGGCTATATGCAGACGATGGTTCTATTGTGCCAAAATTACTATTATTATTTATGGAATTAAATTTATCCAAAACTGTTGAGTTTTTTGAGAGACTTAAAGCATGTCTCATTAATCTGAGTTTTACTAATACTTGCACAGACTAAACATATTGAGTAATTGATAGATAAATCAAATTAACAACCTTACCTCTTCCATATGGAATTCTAGTTATAATAAAAGCCGTTACATTTATTATTCTAATAAGGAAACAGAGGAAAACATATAAGCACTGTTGACTATTTAAATTATTGAATTTTAGATATATTTTTCTCATATATTGATTCTAGCTTTTCCTGATGGCTTTTCTTTATGTCTCTGTGCAATTTCCTGGGACTTAGTAAAGCCATTGCTCTGGTAAGAAATTTCAATATCTCACTATCCTATCAGGTGAAATTAGCATTTTCACTGATGCAGGCATTTGTCAAAATTCAACAAATGTACCCTTAATATTTACACATTTAATTGCATGAAAACTTTACATTAAACTACCAGTTGTTCCACAGTCTACGTGGAGCATTCGTTCAAGGATCTCCACATACACCAAAATTTGTGCATACTCAAGTCCCACAGTGGGCCCTGCAGAACCTGCATATAATGAAAGTGAAAAGCCACCCTCCGTGTATATGTGTTTCCATCCCTTGAACACTATATTTTAAATCTGTGTATGATTAGAAAAAATCCTTCTATAAGTAGACCTGTGCAGTTCCAGTCCGTGTTGTGCAAGGATCAACTCCATTGACATCTAGCTAATGAAGTGCATTCAGAAGTATTTTCAGAAGAATTTAAGAAGATGCACCCTGATGTCTGTAAGCTGAGTAGCTGAGATTTCCATATATCTCAGTAAGCATGCAAAAATCCATATCACTCTATCACAGAACCAGAAAGTTGTTTTTAAACCAGGTTTAATTTTGCTACTCAGAAATATTCAGAAACATTTTACTTACTAGAGTAACTTATTATTTAAAGGAAATTTCACATAAAACCATTACATGATAGAAATCATTGTGTAATATGTGGAATCCTTTCACTTTTTTAAAAAAGCTACACACATATGTACATATTTAAAAGGTCCAGTTCTGTATCTAAAGGAAATCCCAATAACACAGACCAGATCTTTTTGTGGTGTGTAAAACTTTCATTATTTGACATTTGCCAAATCATTCAATACTGCAGTATCTACACAAGACACCCAGTCATCCATTTATTCAAAAAGATTTATTGAACACTTACTATATGTTCAAGCAGGCTGTGCCAAGACCGAGTGCGACAGAGGTACAGGGGAAGTGGGTCATATTCTCAAAAGGGACCTACTGGAAAAATAGACATGAGATGTCTTCGTTTTTTTTAAATCTAATTCATGTTCTTCAAGAGAGTTTAGAGTTTAAAGTTTAATTTTATGCCTAGTTAGTTTACTTTTTCATGTATTACATTAATTTTCATTATTATAAAGGAGTCTATTTTATTTTCTATTTGCCTTCTCTATATATGTATATATAAATAGCCAGTAGCTATCATAAATTGATTATTGATTATATAATATTTTATTTTACTAAATTATTCTATTTATAGTAATTTTCCATTGATTCTTGTGAATTTTTTAAATATAAAATCATATTACCTGCAATATATATAATTTTGCTTCTTTTTTCTCATTCCTGTGCCTTTAATTACTTTCTTTTTCCTAATTTTATACATGTGTGTACATATATCTATGTATATATGTATGTGCACATATATATGCCAACATATATACCAATTCCTATTTATTATATGAATGTTTGTTGAAACTTGAAAGATGTCAAACACATTCTCTGCATTTACGAAGATTATCATAGAATTTTTCCCTTTAGCCCTATTTATATAGTGTTTATAAATTTCTTCATATTGACCCACTCTTGTATTCCTGGGATTTATCACAGTTAATTATGGTATATTAATATTATTTTCCTCAATGTACTATTTAATAAAATTTTGATCATATCATATATCAAAGGGGAAATGTATTCCCATTTTCCAATGTTTATGTGGAGAAGACTTGCTTCCACTCAACTTGCCAGGAATAACAATATTGAACTGGATGGATCTATTAATACTTTTCCTTTCAACAATTTATTAGGATGTTATGTCTCACAGCAAGAGAGAAGTTCTCTGTCTTGCTACCTGTTTTAAGATAAGAAAAATTGGGCATCTATTTCTCTTTCTGAGTGTATTTCAGGCATGGCTGGGCATTTCCAAATGGGAACTCACTAAGGAGATAATACCAGGAGAAATTGATATTACACTAAGTTTCTCTTTCTCTATTTTATTCTCTACCATTTCCACTGAGCCTCAAAGGTAGACAGATTGACCACTGCTTTCCTCTCAGCTTTCTCCAGCTGTCTCAAAGACATCAGGGAGAATATGATATTAATATTGTTAACGGTGTAATTCTCAGACATAATTAAGGGTGAATATGTTATGATCTTTAATGTTTTCCTTTACAATGACACTTCATGAGAGCTTTTTGTACTTGGTTTTTAAAAGCTTGGAGAGAAGGGTCATTCCACAACAGGATAACATTGCAAACTCTTCTTTGACATAGTGATGAGAAAAGCAAAGAAGATGGACTATATAACCTTTTGAGTAACAGTGACTTTCAAAATCTAATTGGAAAATCCTCAAAATAGCTCTGGAGGTGCATTCTTATGATGCACGTGTGGATAGACTGTTAGTGTTAGGCACAGGGAATTGATGTGTCTCCATACAGAGAGGCCACATGGCAGGCTACCAACACATGCTTTCATGTACTAAAACCATGCAACTGTTTGAGCTCAACTTAGTATTCATAGGCACTGAGGAAGAAAACGCATAACTGTATCAGCTGAGGAGTAAGAGGTCACTAATAAGCAGAGACTTGGGGCCATGTATTAATTTTGTTGTAAGCTTTCATGCTTTGGATAGAATTAGACTTCAGTTGTGAAAGTATAAGGAAGCCAGGCAAATTTCTTAAGGTTTGTTCTGCTAGTGAAAAACCATTGCAATAGACTTTGCATATACATAGGCTCTTTTTTATGTTGTCAAAGACATTCTATGTTGTTCCTAGAATTATTCACTTTATTTTCTGATACTATTAGCACTCGCCTTGTTCCTTCAAATGACAGTTTAAATATTCTAGCTATGTTACCTTTTCTTTTATAAATAACTTCTGTAATATATATGTGTCATGCCTTTAAAAAGTGTGGATTCAATTGATCTCTATAGTGAGCATAATTTTAGTATGCTCTGATAGCTAAACTGGAATCCTAAATTTAATCATACCTTGAGACTCAATCTCTCTGTGTCTGCCTCTGAAGAATTTTATGCAAATTATAATATTTTAAATTGATTTATATTTTAATATAGCAGGAAAGTTCACTGCATGAAAGAAGCTAAAGTCCAAAACTTTTCTTAAGGTGAAAAATTGACCATCTTTTAAAAACCTTTGACATGTGCTGTCCCATAAGGACTAAGATCAAACTAATCAAATTTTCCTAGAGTTTAATACATCTGTAACTTAATTTTAGAATGTACAAAAAGGCACTTAAATTCAGCGTCAGAACCTGGTTAATCTATCCTTGATTGTACTGTGCAAATGAGGTTGTGTTCACTTGTAAACTCATTCATGAGCCTCTTGGTACTAATTGTAAGAGAAGGAAATAGAAGAATTATTGGATTTCTTGATCAAGAAGTTCTTACAACCTGCACATTAAGAAGCTATTATTAATATCAGTTCTGGACTCCATTGCAGTCATGTCATTCCACACCTCAGATGTCAGAATGCTTGTTAGGCAAGTGGCTCCCCCTACCTGGAGGATGTTTTCTGTATCCATCCTTTCCTCCCTATTGCTTCTCGGCCTTTTGGCTAAGATCAAGTGTGTAGCATCCTTTCCTCTCTATTGTCCCCTCCACAGACCTAATCTCAGTCTTTGAACCACACTCTCCACCAGTAGATGGTTATGGAGAACCCCTCACTATGCATCTATATGGATTTCCTCACAAATGATACACAAATGCTACTATTAATATACTATGCTACTATTAATACATAATATTAATATACTACGTATATTATGAAACAGGTACAAAGGGTGAGATTTGAAGATAAATGTACATACAAGTTAGAAAATGTTCCCCATCCTGATTGGCACATACACCTCGATTTGGAGGCCACAGCCTGAACTAATGGTGGCCACACCTCCCCATGCCATCCTCTGGGCCACTTTCCCTCCAGCTTCAACACACACCACCCGCTCTGCCTAGTCTTTCCTGACTGTGGCTTTTAGGGTATCACTTTGCTGCTCTTTGGTTTAAATTGCAAAATACTGACATTGAATAATTTTACCATAGATCAGCAGATTAATCTCAAATGCCTAAGCTTGGAATTCAAGTTCTAAAACAAGGTCCTAGCTCATTCCTCTCTCTCCTGCACACCTGGGCTGCAGGTGGCACACCTGCCCGGCATGGACCAGCTCATACCCATGGCTTCCTTTCTCCAGCACTGGCTCTGACACATCTCTGCTGGAGTTCACTGTCTCACTCTCTAGACTGTGCCCACATAATCAATGACATTTCATAATATGTGGAATATATGAAGGTCTGTCCAAAAAGTATCCAGCCGTGTAATATGAACATATTATATTAACAATGGCTGGATACTTTCCAGACAGACTTTCCTGACAGACGTTGTACAATATTTCACATCCATTTGTTGCCCCCTAATTCTTGAGAGAATTATGTTGGGTGCTAATTTTACAGTTTCCTAGGCAGTGAAATGAGCATGCAAACTAAAGAAAACAGACAAACAAAAAGCAAGAGAAGTATGGAGATATGCTTTTCTTTTTGTTAATCCATATTCAAAGTTGTACTTTCAAGTTTGTAACGTGAAAAAAAGTGCATAATCCAAAGACATTGTTTTAAGTGTAAAATTGGTTTTTAATAGTAATATGTTGTTTCTATATTGTAATCACACAGAATCTTCTGTTATCATATTTGCTAAAAGAAAAAAGACATCTAAAACAACAAGTAAATGCCAAAGAACACATACAATATACAGTATCTAAGATAGGTTATTAAAATATATATATTTTAGTAAATCAGACATTTTGTATGGATTTCATATGTCCCAAAAGGTCTATATTTAGAAAAATAATATTTTATTGAGACAACCATATATGTGAGCTCTTTATTATTTCTTTCCACATCTTTCTTTAAGCCTTTCTAGGGCAATATGAAACGTAGTAAAGCAGCAGTTGGACGTTCTACTATAATGACAGATTTTCCAAATGCATGACATTTTGTTGCTGTATTAAAAGGCCTTGAACTTGGTAGTCAAGACCAGAGACGAAATGGGACATTCTAGACTTTGTACTGGCATTAGAGTTTCTAGGTTACGTGGTGAATTCAGCATTAAATAATACGATCATAGAAAATAACATTTAACATTAAGTTAATTTTCCAAAAAGTCTATTTTTTCTACTTTTCCCCAAGTAGAGATTACAATGTCTTATGTTTCAAATGTCAGATAACTTTTCAGTATATATGCCTCCCCATGAACACTCTTCACAGATCTGTCCATTCCTGAATTTATTTACCTCTTGTTGTGGGGGAGGAGGATGAACAGCACCCCAGTGGCTGGGGCCTGAAGGAGACCAGGCGGCACCCAAATGCCCACGGAGGATGGCTAGTTGTGCTCTGTGGAGTGCAGCATGAATCTCTCCTCCACGGTCCCAGCAGTGCTTTTTATTTGAGGGGAGTTTGGTCGGCCCGTTTGGAGAAATGCTGAGGCTCAATCTCTCTCACCATGGGACAGCCTAGAGATAGGAAAAGGTGCAAAAGCAGAACCCCAAACTGTGGGGACAAGAATGTAAAGGTATCTGGGAGTCTGAGAAAATTGCAGAGGCTTTGGGCTTCTCCACACCATGGAATGTGAAGTTGGCAGTATTCGTTTATCTCCAGGAAACATGAAAAAATATCAGCAACCAAAGGTGTCCACTGCTTCAGGATTTCCCTTACATACAGTGGGAAACATTGACCTTGTCTTTCCCAGAAATAAGTGCAAAAAAATCCTAAAATAATGACCATGACAAAACTATTGTCTGTTACTACAGAGACTATCAAGGATGACCTAGACATTTGATAATTCTTTAATATTTTCTATTTGTGGTTGGATATTACTGTTGTTATGCTTCTAAGAGCCATAATATAAAAGTTACATTTATGGAAATTAGAGATCTCATTCTTCTTTTTATAGTAAGGAATGGCATCACTTGAATGGAAATTGACAGAGCTGAAGAAACTCTGGGGTATCTCAAAAACAGCACAGTTTGTGTTTTGTTACATCTTTCCATGTGCCTAGATTTTGACAATCTGCCACACACATAGAAAATCTATTCGCAATCACCCAAACTTCCTAAAACATAAAGAATAAACACATCTACCCTGAAATGTTGAAAGACAGCTAATCAAAATGAAAGCAAACAGCAGAAGGGGTATTAAGTATGAAATAAAATATGCTGTCTGCTTTAAATTTGATTTCTGAGGAGCTGATAAAATCCCTGACTAGGATATTTCAGTGGTGTTGCCTCGAGCCACAGGATTATCTGACAGTCCTCATAATGTGGTGGCGTGGACATGTGGGAAAGTGCCAATGAGAATTTTCCAAAGAGCAGGATGCCCTCATATGGATAGAAATATATCCTCTGGATAAAACATTTATATAAAAAAAAAGAACCAGAGGTGTATTTGGACACGTGCCTTTTTACGATGTTCCATGTGCCCAGGTATAATTTAATAGACCCCAGTCATATATGTTTAATTACGAAGTTCCCTTTATTGCTATAAATATAACCACACCTCTGACGAGGTCCCACTTCCACCCCACAATGGGAGCACAAAATTTTACTGAGTAGTAAACTAAGACCAATCCACTAATTTTTCCAGGCACTCTGATTTAAACACTCTCATGTGAAGGCAAATTCAGTCACACCTAAAATTTGTCTGACTCAGATCTGTATGGTCATTTGCACTCTGGAGTCCCCCAGGCCCCAGCCAGCTGGTCCCACATCTGCAGGGAGAGGCTGCCCTCAGCCCTGGCTTGGCTCGTACCCACCCAGTGCTGTGTCAGGGCTGAGCCAGCCTGGAAGAACTTCCAGAGGCTCCCTCCTGTGGGCTCCAGTTGTTCCCAGAGTTACAGCCTGGCCCAGGCCTATATACTAACGTATTTTCTGTATTACACCTAGGGAATTATAAAATAAGAATGTATTATAATTAAATAGCATAAATCCATGGATACTCTATTTTTTTTTTTTTAAGACAGAGTCTCACTCTGTCACCCTGGGCTAGAGTGCCGTGGCATCAGCCTAGCTCACAGCAACCTCAAACTCCTGGGCTTAAGCGATCCTCCTGCCTCAGCCTCGCGAGTAGCTGGGACTACAGGCATGCGCCACCATGCCCGGCTAAGTTTTCTGTATATATTTTTAGCTGTCCATATAATTTCTTTCTATTTTTAGTAGAGACAGGGTCTTGCTCTTGCTCAGGCTGGTCTCGAACTCCTGAGCTCAAACAATCCACCCGCCTCGGCCTCCCAGAGTGTTAGGATTACAGGCGTGAGCCACCGCACCCAGCTTGGATATTCTATTTTCATTAATTCTATGATGTTAACAAATATTCCCTATTTCAGTGGTTGAGATAAGTTTAAATTTAAATTCTCATTAAAGAACTTGGCAGTAGAGACTCTCACCTCTATGGACAACAGAAAGGGATATCACTGAAATATACACATAAATATACATATGTACTTATAAATATGAAGACATTATTTTGTGAATTTTTTTCAAATATCAGCATTTTTACTTCTAATTTCTTCTCATTTCAAAGGGATACAAAAGATATGAAAAGAAATATCTTGATTTTTTAAAGACATAATCTCTCAGCTCTCAAAAAAAGTTCGAATTTTTTTCTTAATTAAATGTAATAGAAAATAGGACACAAGCGGAGTGGAAAGGAGTCCTGTATCAGTTTCCTAAATCGACTCTACAAAGTATCACAGAGTGGCTTAAGACAACAGAAATGTATTTGCTCAGTTCTGGAAGTCCAAAATCAAGGTGTTGGCAGGGCCATGCTTCCTCTGAGACCTGTGGGAGGATCCTTTTTGACTCTTCTGAGTTCCATGTGTTACTTAGTTGCATATTGATCCTTGTTGCTCTTTGGCCTGTAACTAGATCACTCCAATATCTGCTGCTGTCATCACCTGGTGTTCTCCCCATCTTACAGGAACACCGATCGTGTTGGATTAGGAGCTTACTCTCGTTCAGTATGACTTCAGCTCTCCTAATCACATCCACAAAGGCTTTATTCACAAAAATGTTTTCATTCCTAGGCACCAGGGGCTAGGACATCAACATACCTTTTTTGAGGGGGCCACAAAAAATCCCATGCTCATTAGAGCAATAATGACCCATTATGTTTTTAAAAATGCAGGGCAAGAGTGATAATAATAGAGGGAGCACATTTCAATATATTTCAACCATCTTGGTGACTATAAAAATGCATGTCTGAATTACCACCACCCTCACCAGATGTTAGAATGCTTGATCCAAATTTTAGAAGCCATACCTTCCCACACTTGCTGACTTATAAGGTGAATTTGTGCCTGAGTCCTGAATGCCAGAGACCTAGTAAAGGAGTGAGGATATCTCCAAAACATCACTAAAAACAAAATTTCCTGCTAACACAGAAAACCTCTCTACAAAGGTAGAAGAGAGAGAAAATAATTGTATTATCAAATACGCATTAAACAAAAACGAGATGTGTATCACAGGCAATTCACAAAGAGATTGCAAAGACAGAAAGTTCATACTTTTATACAGCCAAGCAGATGTAATCCATCACATACATGTTCTTAAAGTAAACAATAACTAATCCTCAAGTAAGAGGAGTTGACAGCACCATTTGTCACTTATAGTATATGATAATATATGCTAAAAACACATGGTGATCGTGGTGGCTATCTGTGTTCTGTGTTCGCTATTTTGCTGTACCCAGAGAAAAAATTAACTTGTGATCACATCTATATGACAGGAAGTAGTTTTGGAGAAGGGCACCCACCCAAGTTAAGCTTCTATCCTCCAGGAGAAACTGAGAGATAGAGATGCCATCTTCCTGGATAATTACGTTTCAAACAGATGGCTCCACAGTCCTTCAGAAAGACATCCCTGGGTTGCAAAGCCATCGTGAGGTCTATGTAGCTTTTAAAAAGAGTTAAATACATTTCAAAGTGACAGAGAAATAATTTACAGATTTTCTAAATGCTCTGAAAAAAGAGAAGTAGAAATAATTTTTTTTTCCTTAATTTCAAAAGGAGAATTAAGATTCTTGTTTTTAATTTGCACTTGACCTCCCAAATGCACTAGCTAAGGGGATGTACTTCTAGTAAAGACTTTAATCTATAAGTTTATTTTTGTAGCTATAAAAATGCATTGCTTTCTTGATTCCTTTTTCAAATTGTTTGCTGTTAGTGTATAGAAATGCTACTGATTTTTGCATCTTGATTTTGTATCCTACAATTTCACTGGATTTGCTTAGTAATACTAACAGGATTTTTTGGTGAGGTATTTACAGTTTTCTACACATAAGATCCTGTCATCTGCAAACAGGGACAATGTAACTTCTTCCTTTCCAATGTGGATGCCTTTTATTTCTTTCTCTTGCTTAATTGCTATGGCTAGGACTTCCAGTGGTATTCTAGAGAGAAGTGGTGAAAGTGGGCATCCTTGTCTCGTTCTATATCTTAGCGGAAAAGTTTCGACTTTTCCTGATTGAGTATGAGGTTAGCTGTGGATTTGTCATATATTGCCTATATTGTGCTGAGGCACATTTCTTCTATACTTAACTTGTTGGGAGTTTTTATCATGAAAGGATGTTGGATTTTTTGAAATGCTTTTTCTTCATCTATTCGCTATTAAAGGGAAATCTACATTATTTTGAATATTTATTTGTGTATAACAAGTACCACAAAATTGATTAGAGTTATTTATTATTATTATTATTATTACTGGAACATGCATGAAAATTTACTTCAAACCATTAGAAAATTATCCCAATTTCTTCTTTGGGCCAGTGTAGTTTAACAAAAACTGGTGAGAACAAGACTTGGTGGGAGGTTAAATAAAGAATTTATAATGTTTGCCTATTCTATTTGGATCAGAATTTTTATTAAATTAGAATTCCATAGGAATCCCTCACAGGTATTATAATATAAATTGAACATTGTTACATTGTTATACTCAGGAATGTCTCATTTTCTGAGATTTTCCTTGGCTCAGTAAGTTTTTGCTATTTTCACTGAAAAATTATGATATATGCAATTAAAATTATCTACTATTGAGAATGATATTTCAACAATAATTTTCTATATGGAAGCCTAGTTGAATGAAAGACCAGCACATAGAATCCTGAAATGGCTTCCAGTTCAGAGAAGAATTTAATAGACCCAGCTATATCTCAGGTGAGGGTACCAAGACTTAATATTGAGAATTCATAAAGAATTTTCAAATTATGCTAATAATTAAACTGTATTAGAATGTTTTTCTTTAACTAAATGAAGACATAATTCCAATCTCTATGGAAAACCTCATGAATTTAGTGATCTGTATCTAGAAGCAAAAACAGTTCTCTGATGTTACTAAAATGTGAGGTTGATGAATATTTATCATTTCCCCTGACATTATCATTGGAAAATGATATATATAATAGAAAACATGACAAATGATTTATTAGATAAATGGAATTCACTGATTCATTAAGTCAGTAACATAAATATCACCAATTTCAAACCTGTTTCTAAATAAACAAGAAAAACCTCTTATTTATTTGAGCAGTCTAGATGGTCTATAAACACGATCAGAGAATATCAGTCAAGTGACAGGAGTAAAACTCTTCAAATATGTTGAGAAAATCAGTTTGCTGCTCACATCCTCTGATTTATGAGTCTTATTTCACATCATGACAATCATCAGTAATGTTTATTAAACTAGTCAATGTTTCTTTAAAATCACAATCAATATTTAAATGTTTATTAATGAGACTTCAATACTACTCAGGTTAATATCAGCTGACATTCAGCTCTAACTTTCAATGGGAAGAGTGATTTATATCAAATATTTATATTTGTTGTTAAAATTCTTAAAAGTTTCACTTTTCCAGCATAAGCCTATTATTTTTATCTTGTCTTCTGACCGAATGCATAATCATAAATGTTATTTTTAGTTTTAATTCCCTTCATTTCTTTTCAAAAGTAATTTTGAGTATTTAATATAATATTTTATTTAATAGTGTAGCTATATATTTAGTAAAGTAGCTCTAATATGGGTAGGAAATTTTAAAATTTACATTTGGCTAAGCTTAGAATACAAGCTTTTACTGCACATAAACTACTTTCATGTAGAAGATCACTTTATCTTTTCAAGGGAATTGAAAGAAAATTACTTATGGGGTATAATATATACTACTCAAATGAGGGTTACACTATTAAGCCCAGACTTTACAACTACACACTATATCCATGTGATAAAACTGCACTTGTACCCTCTAAATCTATAAAAACTTTTAAAAAGTAAAAAGAAATAAATACAATTTTATTCAAATTTCTAATTTTTTCATTTTGTTCAACTTTATGTAATATTTTTCTTTATGTCCTTTGTTACTATTTTTAGTATGTTTCATGAAACTTTAGCGTGCTGCTATTAAAACCAAATATCCTAGGGTTATTACCTGACAGATAGAATGAAGACTGCTAAATAATCAACAGAGAGAAATGAGGGTACTCATCCTGACGGTAGAGGCCGTTGCATGCTGGGCTGGTGTTGTGGAGAGAGCAATGGCAAAGTGCAGCGGGGTATTTCAAAGTTTAATTGCTGTACTTAAAGCCATTTATCACGGAACAGATGTCAGCAACATGTTCACAATTTAAAGAAAAAAATGTCCCATTCACCAGGTATCATGAAAATGAAACTCCCATGAAAAGTAAGAAAAAAATCCATTAGTGTCACTGCTAGAGCCTCAGGGAAATACAGGGTTTCAGAAACAAGGTGATAGGAGGAAGGGAGGGAGAGAAGGGAAGAGGGAGGGAGGGGGAAATATTGAATTTTAATTTATGATTAAAATGGCCTTGTTGGAGTAACAAACTATAAAAAAATATTATAGTATTATATTTTAGTTATAATTCTCTATTGTTAAAATGTTAATTTTTAGGAAAGAAAGGAAAAACAGGAGAATCTTATAACAAATTTTGAAAGTAAGTAGAAATTAAATGATAACTAGCATTTTTTGATTCACATTTGAGTATTTAGAGTGTGCTTAAACTCCATAACTTCAGATTTATCTGATTCATACGATGAGTTTTAAGCTGGGGGTGAAATTCACAGAACTTAAGGAACTGGCCAAAGTCACAAAGTAATGCCATTTGAACAAATGCCAAATCCAGGATGTGTTTTTACACACCTTACCATTACTTATTAAATTTATTTCTGGTTTGACACGTCTTCAAATTGTTAAGGTCCTCACTGTTTCTAATACCATAGGATAAATTTTCCAGTTACATTGCAGTATGGTAACAAATGATGTCTGTCTCCTCATTTAATCTTCTCCACAGTTCATAAAGCCACACCACCCAGAGAATGAAACAGACTGGATAAATAATGACCACAGTGGTAGAGCTGAACGACTGATATTAATACTGAAAAAGTAATAAAGGGCTTATAGTACTTTATTTTAAAGTAATTCCTATATGTCCCCTACAGAAATCAGCCATGCTAAGTCCTATATTTTTTGGTCAAACTTTTGTATTACTGAATTTTCACTGTCATATTATTTTTAAAAGCAGAAATAAGTTAAAAATGTAAAATTAATCTGTATCTCAACTTTATGGCCCATTTCCCACTTCACCATAGCTTGAGGAGACATTTTATAACCCTTATAATCTACACCTCTATGTTACCTTGGAGGACAAAAATTCTTTATGCAGTAAATTAATGAATAAATATAATAAATATCTATCATTATAGAATATGAGAATGAACAATTATTTTTAATATTTTAACACTTTAAATGAATTTTTGGAGTTTTAGATCTATGTTTCAATTGGTTATTATTCCTTTCATAAATTAATAAATGTGAATCTTAAAGTATTCAAATGACACAGAGATGATAAGGCAGAAATGGAGAGTCCTTTATCACATACTCTCTCCCCTCAGGAAACAAATCATCATGGTTTAAATTTTATTCTTACACTTCAGGATTTTTCCATATATACAGTAGTTATATAGGAAAAATGCTTGTGTCTATTTTATACACCCACATAGATAATATTTTCACAAAAAGCATATGGCATATATAATCCTGGTATGTTATCTACAATCTGATTAATCTGATTCCAAAATTTCAAATTCCACAATTTCTGGTGGAGATGTCATTGAGCATTAAACGTATATACCTGGTTCTCATCCACTTTTCTTTCTCTGAGGAACAAGTGGAATCAGAGACCCCTGGAAACACTGACAAACCTTCACTTCCCTCCGCAACTCTACTTGGCCATCAGAGAATGGTACGTTTCCAAGAGTCAGATATGAAAGGAAGTGATAAAGAAGTTCATCATTGAGCTTAAGTCATGAATCCCCCCACCCTCACTGGGTTTACCACAGCTCTGCACCAAATTATTCACTATCCAGAAATTAATTAAATGATTACAGTTCTTTCCAATTGTCATTTGTGTTCATACTTCACTGCAGAACAGGTGGAGAACAGAGAGTAGAAATGTCTGCTATGGCAGGACTGGGCACAATTAGAGCATCAAATACTGACCATACTTGATCCTCTCATGTTTTCCTCATCACTAAGAGCAGCCAACCAAGAGGCCTTCAAGTGGTCATGCATTTTTAGAAAATCCCTTTCTAATGACACGTTTTAAATTAGATACCTCAATTCCTTCAGTGAGCTACAGTAAAGCCTGGCTTACTATTCGTTCTCTGTAAGATAATTTTACAAACTTTTTTCATCCATATTGCAAATCTTTCTTTTTATCTTTTCATACTTAACTTGCATATAATTTTATTTTTCTTCTCCCCAGCTTTGGAAAACAACTCACTGTGGTCCTCAAAGGTAGACATGAATATTCATAAAATTTTGTTAAAATTTTCTGGCAGTATTTTAAGTTGTATACAAAAATAAACTATGATTTTTTAATAATATTACATGATAAAAAATAAAACAATGGGGAGGAATGTGTATAAATACCTGTCTGCATAGTGAATCAAACAGATTGAATTCTTTTAATTTTAAATTTTAATGAGAAGGAAAATTTTAAAAACTATCATCATGGACAATTGCTAATTAGAGTTCTTGCATATTTCAAAGGAAAATAAAAGACATATGGTTTTCACTTTCAATACTCTCAGGAAAAATAAAAACTGATTAAGAGAAATAGAAAAGAAACTGGAGAAAGAAACTCTGAGAGGTGGTTGAAACTTGTACATTATCTTTCCATGGCCAAAATGCATTTCATACTTTCATCTGTAAATGTACTGGATGGGAGGTGTATGGCAAAACTGATGAATCTTTTGGAGTCAACACAGAGATTTAAGACATTGTCCACATGAGCTATTTCATAATTGACAAGTCTGTTTAAAGCCTGAATTTCTTCCTTGCATTGTTACATGCAAATGAATAGTGTCTTTACCAGATATATACCATAGATATGGCAATCAGAGTGAAAACAATTGCAAGGTCATTTATTGCACACTGTCTGGGGGATGGGCACGCTTGCAGCTCTGACTTGGGCGAGGCAAAGGCAATATATATAACCTAAACATAAGCTGCATTTCCATATCATACTTGGTAATTAGCACATCAAACAAATGATAAAAACTCTGGGTCTTAATCGATTTCAGATACAATAGTTACTTTTTTCTATTTTTGCTTTTAAACATAACAATATGAAGGAATATTACTTTATGAGTTATCATCATATAACAGCCACCTACCTTTATCTTTTCCCTGAACCCTTTTGTACAGCTGAAAGGATTCCCCCTGAAGCTGCACTATGCTAATCAGTACTTTTAAGAAGAGGCATGCTGGCCGCAAGCTTCATGTTTTTCTTTTTTCCCCAAGACTCCACTTTATGGGCCAGTTCCATTTTCTAATCTTGAAAATCCTGCACTTTCTATATTCCTTCTCAATTCTACTTGAAAACTAGTCAGTTCTATTATAAGTTCATTTCTCTCTTGTAATACTGAATTAAATCAGCCAATAACAACCCCACTTACACAAGTACCATTTAATTTTGAAAGCACATCATCTAGACTATAGGGTTGCCAGAGAATATACAAGATGTCTAATTAAACTTAAATGGAAGATGAATAACAAACAATATTTTTAATATCAGTGTGTCCCAAATACTGTACTACATGGAACATAGTTACAGTAAAAAGTTCTTCATTTTTTATCTGAAATTCAAATGTAACAGAGGGTCTTGTATTTTTACTTGCTAAATCTGGCAACTCTACCAGAGCCCCAGGTTCATTAGGTACATGTATAGCTTCCCAATTATCACAGGTGACATCTTTACCACATAGTTCATAGGTGAGAATTGTAAGATTATAGCACTATCTGGTTAATGCTGATTTTGGCAGCAGAGGACGTAGACAAAAGTCTAAGTCAAATAATACAGTATTTAAAGCTTTTGCTAGAACATGGAATAAGTCACAATCACCCATGTTAACACCTGTAGTTATAAAATATATTGCATTATTGTGTTTGTTTATCCATAAATACTATCATGATTTATTATAAATTGTAAGTATGACTTATTACTTCATTGCGTAAGCTTTTTACATTATATATTTTAAGATTTTTCCATGTCAGTACAAAAATATGGTTATAATTATTCAATATATTTGTATTTTGTCCATTCATAATATACAGTTTATTTACTTTATATTCATTTATATTGTATAATTTGTTACCTTGCAACTGTTATATTTTATAAAGTGGATTCTACTTAAATTCTTCCTTTTATAATTACCTAATGATATAAAATTATTCGTGGATTTATCACTACATTTTTAGTTAAAATTATCTTTAGGAGCATTAGATTACTACTAATTTACATTTGGTTAGTGAAATACTATATTATTTTGTATTTTATGTTAAATATATTGATGAATATATGATATATTATAAATAAATGGTATATACAATTTTCCTAAAATTATATATTATAATAAATATAATATATATTATTATATTGATATACATTATATATTTTAGATAGTATACTTTTAATTATAAGTAAAATTAAAATTAGTCAGCAGTTTATCCATTGCAAAGGTTTTTCCACTTTAGGGAAAATCTGCACACAGGGGCCTTTCCTGTGTGTGTGATGCTAGTATGAATAATGCCATGTCAATTTAGCAAATATCAGATCAGTTCCAGTGACTGAGCTAAAAAGCATCAAAGTAAATCAGACTTTCAAAAATAATAATGTGAACCTAATTTCACTTCATTTCTCTCACTAGAATTTTTCTACTGAGCTTAGTATATCAAGAGCAGGAAACTATTTCCACATTTATGTTTTTCATATAATTAATTAAATCTGAATTCAGATGCATGTTATAAAGTACTTTAGAGATATTAAAAATGTCAGGATCCAACAATGTTTCTCATGGCTTGCTATTTAGAGCTGTTGTAACAAATAGATATAACAGTAATACAAGCAAAGCAATTTCTGAACTAGTGACTCATAGCTGATGAATAGGATACTGGCCACTCTAGGTAAGGTTGAAAGTGAGTCGGTTTCATTGCAACCTGTCTCATGAATACTTAGCTTTTCTGGTGTTAGCTATTTAATTTAAACTTTTCATTTCTGAATTATTCTATAATAAGTGACCTTCTGAAAAGATCAGAAAAATTTAATTGTCACAAAGACATAAAAAAAGGGCTGAGAGAGCAACGTATTTTTGATATTATGTCAGATTTCACTTTTACTTCTTTGCTACAAAAAAAAATGAATCCAATATCTATTTGAAAAAATTAATAGAACTCAGTTTCAGCCTAAAGTCTCCAGAAGATCCTAAGGAATGTTGTTTGGCTTTCTATCTGTTCATTCTCCTTTGAATTTTACCCAGATGAAGTAGAAAAAAATAAAAACTATAGAAAAAAATAAAACTAAAACAAATGCATAAACGCAATCCCTTAGGCATCTTGAAAATTAATGAGCAGGAAGATTTAATTTGTTCAAAGTGGATTATGGACTCTATGAAGCACAATTTCTAAAAATATCCTTAAGGATTTGTTTTAAACTTAGATTTTTAGACTTTTTAATGCTAAAATAGTCACTTCGGGGAGGGGACACCTGAGTTCATCTTTGCAAGAGAATTTCAAGTAATTTATGTAGATATTCTGCTTTCAAAGAGGTGGCACCTACATCCTATTCCTTATATTGTGCTTCATGCAGTTACTTCCTTCATAAGAGTACAGTTTGGAAAATGGAAAAAGAGTGAACTTCACAACAGAGAAACTGGATGAACGCTTAAAGTAGCCAGATGATCCAGGTCAATAACCGTAGTGGTAAGTCATGTTGATAGTATGTACCCTTGATGTGATGGGTATGGACGTGGTGCCTTACTTCTGTCTAATCATGAGCAAAATATCAGAATAATCCCAATGGATTGTTTTGTATTTCTACAAAATACCTGATCCGTACTCCTCAAAACTGTCAATGTTATCAAAAACAAGCAAAGTCTGAGAAACTGTCACAGCCAAGACGACCCTAAGAAGACATAAGGAGTAAATGTATTAAGGAGTAATAACGTGGTACCCTGGGCAAAACCCTAGAATAGGGTTAGAAATAGAAACAGGACATTAGGGAAAAACTGAAGAAGACAGAATAAAGAACAGGCTTGACTTAGTAACAATGTATCAATAGTATTCCATTAATTACAACAAATGTACCACACTAATGTAAGATGTTAATAAAAAGGAAAATTTAGAGAGGGGTATATGGAAGCTCTCTGTATTATCTTCACAATTTTTCTGTAAACATAAACAGCACTAAAAATAAAGTTTTTAAAAGTCAATCCTCAGAAAGCAGCTCAAGAACCATCGAGAAGAACCCAGCAGAATGAGACTCTGAATGTCAACACTGCATTTTATCTTGCTATGGCTCACCAAGGTCTTGTTCCTGTTGCGTATAATCTCGAAAGCAAGCAAACAAATGTAGAGTGTAATAAAAAGCAAGAGGAATAGTGAAGGTCTAAATGCTACCTTTTTTTACCTTACAAGACCTAATCCCAAGCACTGTAACAGTGGACAGGCGTACCCCATTGAGTGGAATCAAATTAGGTGATTTAACTTTAGTGTGATAATTTTGACCTAGGGAACACTCATTCATATATAAGCAACTGAGTGCATCAATCTCTAATCAAATTCAAGATGAGACCAAATGTGTAAAATCTTCTTTGCACTTTTGACTTTGCTAAAAGAATGATGCTTGAAATGGCCTATTAATTTGGTGTTCTATCCCAAGAGTCATCTGGGGTAAATAAATAAGCTATGCAAGCAGAATAAAAGTCAGAATCGCTTCCTGCTGGGGCCTCTCTTTCACTGCTGGGAATGGAGTTTTCTAACACAAAATTGAGTTAATGTAGAATATTTAGCTGGGATGCTCAGCTCATGCTCATCTTGATAATACTAATTCTCTTGAATGTGCTGACAGGGAGGGAGTTAACAAGGATATATTGTCCCCATCTAGAGCATCACTGGTACATAATTGCTGCCCCTGCTCCTGTATCTGGTTCTCTCCATTTTGTTGCTCTGTTCTGAACTTTCTCCAGGACTGACATTGTCATGCATGCTACTGAGGTCTCACCTTGTGTATGAATCCAACAGGTAACAGAGTAGGACTGCATTAAAAATGGGTAGCTCATTAAACTGTGACGGGACTTTCATATTTATCGTCCAGCTCATGGTCATTCCTCTTCCCACTTTCTGTCCCCTGGCCTCATCAGATTTGATGAGTGGCCTCTATTTCAGCCATGCCAGACTCCCGCAGCTGTGGCCTCCCATCTCCCTCATTCTCACCACTCCCATGACTTTGCCCAACAATGAATACTATAGAGGCATTGTTATGACCATGGGTGACTTTCCTACAGATGTATGTCTGGACCAGTCACCAGCTGTGTTGCTTAGGGCAAAGTTGTTAACCAAGCTCAGTTGCCAAGAATGCTGTCTGACAGTTGCTAAACTGAGCCAAAATTACCTTAGAATTAATTTTTTTTTTTTTTGCATTCTCCAATAGTTTCTCCAAAAGCAGTTTCTCCACAAGCAATTTCTAAAAGCCAAATAATTCTGATTGTCCAAAGGTTCATCAACAATTTTTCTGCCATTCCACAGAAGGCTTGACATACCTTGTTCAATATTCACAACACTCTAAAATTAGCTATGCTTGCACCATCCCCCTAAGAGGGTGAACAACATATGTCAAGGCAGTGCGTAGGCTGAGGCAAGTGTCTGGTGTGGCTGATCACCTGTGGGATTTTTCTCTGTGGTGTGGTCCACTTTGCTGGATTCTAATAGATCACTGGAGAACACTGAGGGAGTTGCTGAACCGATTTCAGATCTCTAAAAGCTAATCATCCAAGTCATTCCTTGTTGTTCTGTATTTATTAAAATCAGCTTTTTCCTATTTCCCAAAAGTTAAAATAAAATTCAATTCTATAAAAACCATATCATATTTTGGAAAATGGACTTTTTCTTCTTGATCTTCACATAATCTTCTCAATTATTATGTTTACACTACCTAAGAGTTCATTAGGATTTAATCATTTCCTGTGGGTTGGATAAAAATTGTGGTTACAGATATGGAAACCTACCCTAGAATGCTCCCACCTCCTTGGTCAGAGCTGATACAATATTTGACTATTTCCATATATCCTTTAGGGCCATATTTATTGCCACTTTAATCAGCATATCAAAATATGTTAGTTTATCTCAAAAATGCAGCCGGTTATCTTTCTTGTACTGCTTGGAGCTGGTGGTTTTTGCTAACTGATACCATCCTTTTCCCTACAGTGTCTCCGAATTTTTGTCATGAAGCAAGAGGAAGTGGAGGGCGTAGAAGATCCATGTGATGCCAAAGCAATTGCTATTCAGGCACCATCCCTGCCTCATTAGGAAGCTGTAGCTGCCTTGCAGCTCTGGGCAGATGGAGTGTCCTGCTCCACAATGCTTCTCTCATATTAATACCCAGTCATTATTAATGCAGGACGTCAGCATTGAAGTATAGTAAGAGCACTTTAGTTATTATAGTCTAATGAAGGATGGTATATTGTCATTTTAATAGTTATAGTACACATTATAGAGGTAAAATCATGGTGGCACAATACTTTAATAATAATGATTGTTATGAAATTATGCCATTATCCCTTGGAATTGAGTGTCTGCAATTACTGGGCTTCTTGAAGCATCAAAAGTTCCTAGCCTCTGCCTTCCCATTAGTTTGTTTGCATGACCTGGGTGGACCAGAAGCACCTTAAGCCAAAGACAAAGATGTGGCTTTCCTTGGGGACAATGAGATTAGCTTGAGGTGTTTTGTTTGGCTTTTTTCCTCAGATGGTGAGCAGTTGGTTTTTCCTGTGTAATCGTGTTTTGGAAATACATAGTTTAATTGTGTTCATGAACAAAGAAAGCTTCATCTGACTTAATCATACTTGACTTAAGAACTTAATAGTTTAAAGTGTTTTTGCAGATATGATCAAGGACTGACAAAGTTCCTTCAGAGTGACTGGGAGAGCGGAAGAAGCCTCCCACTTTACTTGTTAGACACAAGATGGCAGATACTAAGACCTGGAAGGGAAACAGGAGAGAGTGAAATGAAACAGGAGCAACCCAGGAAGTACCGGGCTTCACCTTGAAGCAATACAGCCAGAACACCTTCGTCAGTGAGTGATGCTGACAAAGGTCTGGGGATGGCAGAGGGGACACTTCCACCAGTCCACCTTCTCAGACGTGCTCTGTAGCCCAGAGTAAAGTTCCAAAGATTCATGGCTGGGACAGGCTGGCCAACGGGCAGAGGTTTCCAGGTGTCCTTCCAAAGTGATATAGGTTTACTCTGAATTAAACAGGCTCCGACTCTCCTTGGCCTTCTTATCTAGGGAGAAGTCTTCGCTGGAAAACTTTCTTTAGCATCGATTATTGCTGGAATCCTCAGCTCTGTTCTGTCACAATGCCACTTGCCCTCAGTACCTGCCACCCCCTTTTGGTCTTATCTGCACTGATCAAGGCCTCCAGTCACATCTGTGCTCTCGACTCTGCAAACCTGAGGTCTTCACATGCACGTTCTTTGTCCTGGATGTCTTGTTCCTTTGTCCCGGCAAGGATGAAATGAATAAATGGAAACAGCACTTCTGCCTCTCTGTCTGCAATTCAGACGTACTTCCTCAATGGCTTGTTTTTGACATTTTCCATTATTATATTTTTGTTCCTTGTGTAGATTTTTTTAACATGAATAAATCCACCTATCTTCTCCTATCAGGCTTCTTATTAATGATTAGAAAGTCTTTCCCCATTTCAAGATTATTTTAGCTATATCATATGTTTTAATAAAGTGACTTTTGGTATATCTGGAATTTATTTTAGTGCAAGTGGTGAAATCTGGATCCAATTTTTATTTGAAGATAGCTTAGAAGTTACCTTAATCATATGTATTTAGCATTCCATATTTTCCCGCTTATTTAAAAGGGAGACACTATTTTTTACTAAATACCTATGTTTTTAAATTTAGTCAGAAGGTGGTGAATCCTGCCAGGACTGGGTCCTTCCCTTTAGGGCAGAAGGTTTCCTTCCAGCCCAGGGTGGGTCTAGAAATGCCACCCAGGAACTAAAGCCTGGCCTCAGGGGCTCAGGAACATGCTTAGTACTTTATTTTTACTGTGGCTGAGCTGGTGCCCACGTTGCAAAACAATGTCTTCTGAATTCTTTCCTTTCCTTTCACCAAGTGGAAGAAGAGATGCTCCCTGAGCTGCACTGCCTAGAGTTGGGGAAGGGACAATACAGGCCCTGGCTCAGCTGCCACTGCTTGTGTCTCACGGGGTCACTTGCACCCCAAATCCACTGGCTCTGAGCCAGTACAGCCACAGGAATTGCCCAAGGACTGCAGCGTTTGTGGTCTGACTGACTTACAAAGTTAGTCCAAGCCCCAGGCTGTTTTTTGTCAGCTGGTAGTGAGGCTGCTCTGAACTTGGGTTTGGGGATGAAGATTTCTCTGAAGCCAGGCTGGTCTAAATGCTCCCTCCATGAGCACCAGATGAATTCTGCCCCGTTCTGTGTTCCCCTCTGCCAGGGTGGCCCTGGCTTTCCATGCAAAGCCCCACAATCATTTCACTCGCCCTCCCTGGGGCTGACAGATCCTCTCTCTGCTCAGTGTGCTGGTACAGTACTCCTCAGGGTTGGGGGAGGGTGGTGCAGGCAACTCGGGGTGTCTTTTCTGCCCTCTTCAGTGCCTCTTTCCTTGACATAATGTTAAATCAGGTAGTGTGATCACTCACCTGACTTTTGGTTCTTCCAAAGGTGCTTGCCTGTGAGGATAGTTACTGAATTTGGTGTTGCAGGGACAATTGCTGGAGGTTTCTGTTTGGCCATCTTGTTCCACCCTTCTACCTGAATTATGTTCTATTGATTGGTTAGTCTGTCTCTTCTTTCATTGATGTCACACTACCTAAATTAGTATTGCTTTCTATTATGTTTTCTATGTGTAGTGGAATTAGTTCATCAACTTCATTAGTCTTCCTTTTTGGAAGTGTCCCATATATTCTTGCACACTTATTTTCCCAAAGGACTTTAGAATCATCATATATATATATATACAAAAACAATGTTGCTCACACATTTATTGAATATCCACGGAATGTCCGTTGAATATCATGTATAGGCTAATTTATAAAAATAGGCTTCCCGACAGTTTTCTTGGCAATGCTTTTAATTTTCAATCCAGCAGTAGGATACTAATTTCCACTTATCTTCTGCTATGTCCCTCATTTTAAAGTTTTATTCTTCTACATTATGCAAATATTTTGTGATGTTTATATTGAGTTATTTTATCCACGTGTGTTTTTCATATAAATAGAATATTTTATGCCATTATATTTACTAACGGTTGCTTTGTTTAGTTAAGCTGTTGATTTTTGTATTAGTTTTGTACAGAATTCTGTAATTGATTTTAAGTGTTTTGACTTGTGTGATTCTCTTATATTCTGTCTCCATGCAGTCCCGTCTCTCACAGGTACTCAAACCTGAAGTCCATTATTTCTTTGTGCATTTTCCAATATATTTACAACATAGGTTTCTTAGTTTTCTGGTAACCATTATTTTTATAGGTGCATTGGTTTGTGGGGCTACCTCTTAGTTTCAGCTACATAAATTAAAAAGTTGAAATTTGAGAGAAACACATCAACAAATAATTATCCTCTTCCCTAGTTCTTGCCTACCTCAAAGGAGTGTTGTGAGAATTAAACAGATGATTTCTTTAAATTAGTTTTAACTGATATAGAGAGCAATTCCACATAAGTACTAAGGATTAAGGTAATGTTTTGTCTCATTAATATTCAAAATGGAAAGATTATAAACTAAGAATGTTAAGTGGGCTTGTGTGTTTCAGGAACTGACATTATATCTATGAAACGGAGATTTAAGCTTTCGATAAATGATGTAGATTAACACAGCAAGTGCAAGATGGCTTAGAGAAAAGTTCTAATAATATGTATCCATGAAGGCTGTGTTTTTGAAAAAGAGAGAATGCAGCCAAAAAGCATGCTGTCTTGTGAGAATGAGCGTTTACCAATGAGCCTCAAGTTTCAGCAGCTAGACACATAGAAAGTTATTCATGATTTGCAGGGTTCAGTGAGGCTAGCAGATGTCGCTAGAAGGACTTCAGGCACAAAGAGTTTCATAAAGGATTTAGGTCTTATGTAATTTCTGAAGATCAAGAAATCTGCCACAAAAAATAGGGAAGCTTCCTCTGGACATCTCAGCCTGAGGCTCTGAAGTGGGTGGTCCTCAAAATCCCACTGGGATGTGCCTCAGTGCTTAGTGTTACCTGGGAAGCTCCTGCTGACTGACCCCAAGGAGGCAGCAAAGTGGGTGGTTCCCAAGGGCCCCTCTACCAGGGGAAGCTATAATCCCAGCGTCTTCCCAGGAGTCTGGTGCCACCGAATTCCTCTCTCTGGGAAATTCTGACCTGGGGTCATACAGCAAAAAATGATTTTGGGCATTGTATTTCTTGGCCTTGCTGGCAACATGGGAGAGCTCTCAGAAAGAACAGTGGTGTGGGTGAGTGGACCAAAGACAGGCTGTAAACTCCCTAGCAGTGAGACGTGGTTTGTGGCTTTACTGCACACGATGACGCTCGGGTTCGCGGTGTTTTCATATTGTGCCTCCACCATTCTTTTGGGCCCCAGGTCCTCTACATAGATCTTTCCCCCGATGGTGGGTGCTTGATACCTGCCTTGAGCTAGAAGTGATGACATCAGTGGCCATTAGTCCATAAGGAACGGACTTATTGTTCTGGAAATTTTGGAGAGTCAGACCACATAAAAAGTGATATGAAGGTTTTGATTTCCTGATTGTACACACATACTATATAGAGGTAGACTGGACACTTTTCAATTCCATTGCATCACACACTTATTTAAATTTCTACGAATACATGTACCTTACATTCCTGTTTTTGCCTATTAAAGGAAACAATTTTTGGCTAGCATTATAAGGAAGAATTTGTAGTTACCCAATGTTCTGCTAGGAGTATTTAGTCATTGAGGATAAAATAAACAAATACTTTTCAGAGCTGACTTCTATTTGGGTCAGCTAGCCAGAGATTTTGAGGAGTTGACTTAAGCTAAGAAAATGATATAACTTTCATCCCCAAAAGCAGTTTAATTGAATGTTAAATGAATTTTATTTCCCTGCCTTTGGCCTAGGATTCCCAAAGCCAGATATTTTCATTTCTTGCACTTAGTAATGTCTGGTGCATTTATTTCAATGAATGAATGAAAAAGCAGAAAGATATTTACGGTGAGAATGCTGGCCTATGCACCTGATCTTAAATGCATATTCACCATAATAATTGTTTTCTTCTCTGCCCTTTATAATCCCTGAAATTCTAACCAGATTCACACCTCTATCATTACCCAGTCACCTACAAAATGAGTTTTAATTTATTAAGTCTGAAAATCACATGGAGTTTTACAGCAGGAAAAATGTTACAGAGACTCGTGTACTGTTTCCCCAAAGTGCCGTTACTGGGTAAAGGTTAATTAGTTTTATTATAAACCTCTGTTTTTATTGAGTTATTGTGTAAATAGACTCAACTCCAGATAGCTGCTTGAGTTATCTCTACTCTAATGAATATCTAGAATGTGTTTGAGGTTTGAGTTTCTTAGCCAGAATTGCAGCACTGGTGTGAGGCAGCAAGTAGTTTTACCTGTGACAAAGACATTTTATAAATCATATAATTTCGCACAGTTTTTCCATTCTACAATAAGCTTAGCACAAAAGGGCTCACGATGCAGATAGCATTACCATAAAATTTTAAACAGATTGTATTTAAAAGTTCATAAAACCAGATGATGATAAAAATAGCACATTTTCACATAATTAGAGATTTAGTGTGGTATTATAATTTCATTTCCTCAAAGCAACGTTTCATACACAGGGTTTTCAAGCATGTAATTGTGAAATGCAATTCAAAATGCCAAATGGAAGGGACACATACAGAATTTCTGACTAGTCATGTCAGACACAATCTGAGCATATAGGAAACTGGGAAATTTGGAAGTATGATGCCACTTGGCGCTTCGGGTGTCTGTAAAGGAAGCCTGGAACGACAAAAGGAGTGATAGAGCATAAGCGAATTCCTCCAAGTGGTAACCTGAGGTACTGCTGAGGGGTTTTTAAATGAATGTACAGACCTTGGTGACAGGTGTGTGACGCTGTACCAGTCGCTGTGGTGCTGGCAAACTCTCGAGAATGCACTGCCAGGCAGAGTCGGTTCCTCCATCACTCCCCATGTGTTTGACAGTCACAAAGGCAATTGCTAAGCATGTGCTGCCTCCTCAATAGCTGTCATGAGTTGAATTGTGTTGAATCTCCTAGAATTCATGTTGAAGTCCTAACACCCAGTACCTCTGAATGTGACCTTATTTGGAAATAGGATTATTACAGATGTAATTAGCTAAGATGAGGTTATCCTGGAGTACAGTGGGCTCTAATCTGACATGACTGGTGTCCTTACAGAAAGAAGGAGTTGGGACACAGCACACAAAGAGATACCCCAAAGGCAGAGATGGGGTGCTGTTTCTAAAAGCCAACGAACACCAAAGATTGCCAGCAAATCACCAGCAGCTCAGAGACAGCATGGGACAGATTCTCTCTCAGCCCTCAGAAGTCACCAAACCTGCCAAGACCTTGAGCTCACACTTCTGGCTTCCAGAACTGTGAGACAATACATTTCTGTTGTTTAAGCTGCTCAGTGTATGGTAGTTTGTTACTGCAATCCCAGCAAACTAATACAATAACATGACTTCAACTGGAGCTATTCACATTTAAATAAAAGACTGCACTTTAAAATGAGCATGGCTTACTAAGGAAACAAAAATGTACTTGGTTAGGATCAGACGTTGTGTGTTTGTTATCTAAAATCTACCTGATAAACCATTCTGTCAGTGACCAACATGTTTTAATTAGGCACTAATCCTTCATAAATATAGAGTAGGTGAAATTCCATAAATATTTAAGATGTCTTTGTTTTTTCTTGGTAAACTATGAACAAACACATAGTTAGTGAAGACGAGCAATAATGTATAAATCCTGCCCTCTTAGTTCCTAGATGGCAAAATTCTGAGAAGACTAAATTGTGTAGTATAGAAAGCAACATAAACATGTTGGTAAAGCATATCATATAAGATAATTATACTTATCAATTAGCCATGAAAATGTATGCACTATTCACTAAAGTGTGTCTCCTAGGTGTGGAGCTTCCCCTGGGAATGGAGTAAGTGTGGATAAAATATGAAGGGACATTGCACATAACATACATAATATATGTGTTTTTCTTGAACCCTTATGAAAGTTTTTGATATTTGTTTGTTTTGTGGGAAAAATTTGGAAGCCTTTGCCTGCATAATTAGAGACACTAAGCTTCCATTGTGAATGAAATTTCTTTTGTATTGCTATAGATTGACATTTTAGGTGAAAATGTAAAATATGTGTGTGTGTTTGTGTGTATACACACAGAATTACATATAATCATAGAGAAGACAATAATATTGTCCTAAAATCATAATTAAGTTATAATTTTGTATTTCATATGGTAACTTCACAATCTAGTAATGTTGCTTATCTCAAACCAATTAATTTAAATATGTAAAAGTTCACAAATAGAAATATACAGACAGTGCAAAATGTAGCAGAATCATTACCAATATAATGTCTGTTGTACACTAAGATAATTTGTATAGAGACAGAAAGCAGTTTAGGGGTTGCTAGGGCTGGGGATGGGAATGAAAGGGTTACTGTCATTGGGGACAAAGTCTATTTGTAGGGTGATGTGGTGGAATGAAAAATACTTCCCAATTCTATATCCAAATATATCTACTTCTAAATCCTTGGAGCCTGTGAATTTTACCTGATATGGCAAAAGATGTGATTAAATTAAGGATCTTGAAATGGGGAGATTATCCTGGATTATTCTGATGGGTTTTCTAAGGAGTCACATGTATCCTTATATGAGAGTCAGACTGAGAGATTTCACACACACACACACACACACACACACACACATGCACGAGTGCACACATACACATGCACATGCACACACACACAGGTGAGGTGAAGATGGAGCAGAAAGAGATATGTAGATTCTTGCCTTGAATATTGAAGTGACGCCACCACAAGCCAAGGGATGCCTGCAGACACCAGAAGCCCAAAAAGGCAAGAAACAGATGATCCCTTAAAATCTCCAAGAGACTGTGGCCCTGCTGACACCTTGATTTCAGTCCGGGGAAACCGATTTGGATTTTTGGCTTCCAGAACTGTGAGGAAATGTATTTCTATTGTTTTAAGCTACCAAGTTTACAATAATTTGTTAAAGCAACTCCAAGAAACTAATACAAATAATGAAATGTTCTAAACTTAGATTACAATGGTGATTGTAAAACTCTATAAGTATACTAAAATATATTTAATTGTAGACTCAAAATGGGTGAATGTTATGCTCTGTAAATTATATCTTAATGAACATGATTTTTAAAAGTCTTAGTAGATATATCAAAAGGTTAAAATTTTAAAATGATATGCAAACTTCTTAGCGATTTGGTGTTTAATACTACAAAACAGCTGTAATGTTTTTCTTGTGATGTGCTTTTACTTCCATTCCAGTTATGTTTATGTATGAACACTTTCTTGCAGAATTAAATCTAATGTCAGACTACTTAAGAACTATATTTTAAAGCGATATTAAACAGCATTAACACATTTAGCATAGAAGCTCAACAATCAGAAAGTGGAAGAGTCACATTAAATTTTAAAACTCCCATATCCACAACATATGAAAATCTCTCAAAATTAATATTAAGAAAACAATCAATATTTAAAAACAGATAAAATATTTGAGTAGACACTTTACAAAAAAACATATATGAATGGTAATTAGTCACATAAGAAGATGCCCAACACCATTAGTTATGTAGCAATGTTCTGTGTTTCTACTCTGCTGGTGTTTCCATGACTACACGTTTGACAGAACCTCATAAACCCAAGCATCTAAGAAGCATGACTTTTACTGTTTGTAAATTATACTTCCAAAAATCCTGACTTTAAGAAAAAACTACAAAGCATAAATCATTTTCAGAGGCCGACAGAAATCAATTTATTATCTTAAATACTGAATAAAATAAAGAGAAATAAAATTAAGAGAAATCTTTCCTTTCCTATATAAATGGTAGCACTGAACAACTAAATCAGAGATGAGAAATACTTAAACAGTATTCCAACTAATAAATAAAAAACAAATAATAGAATTGGATTGTTATCATTTTGCACACCCAATGGATTAATAGATAGCGGCATTCAGCAGCAATGGTGCAAGCATTACAAAAACAGAGACGTTCGGAAATAAACTTCTTCCTGCTGAAAGAACACTACTCCAATAGTAGTCTTGCCAAAGGAATGGAACCAGAGATGGCTCAGTCTCCGGATCCAGCTGCCACTTTGTCAGAAATAAGGAAGACAGAGGAGCACGTTGAACTGCAGCAAAAGCGTGCAGGCAGCGACCCGGAAAAGAGTAAATTCTCAGATTTCAAGATAAACAAATGTATAAAAATGTAATATTTCAACTCATATCCATACAATCATAATAAAAAACAAATATTGCTCACGCCTGTAATCCTAGCACTCTGAGAGGCCGAGGTGGGTGGATCGCTCAAGGTCAGGAGTTCGAGACCAGCCTGAGCAAGAGCGAGACCCCGTCTCTACTAAAAAATAGGAAGAAATTATCTGGCCAACTAAATATATATATAGAAAAAATTAGCTGGGCATGGTGGTGCATGCCTGTAGTCCCAGCTACTCGGGAGGCTGAGGCAGTGGGATTGCTTAAGCCCAGGAGTTTGAGGTTGCTGTGAGCTAGGCTGACGCCACGGCACTCACTCTAGCCCGGGCAATAGAGCAAGACTCTGTCTGAAAAAAAAAAAAAAAATTATTCTCATTTTATGTGTTAGCTCTCTGTAACATGCACACAATATAAAGTCCAAAGAAAGTTTTTCCAATATATATTTTCACTTTCAACAGCCTGTTGCCCATTTCAGAGCTCCTCCAGATTTTCCTTTGACCTGGCCACGTCTTCCAAAATCACTGGTGTATCTGAATGCTTCACTGAGAAATTTTCAAAATACTTGAAACTGTTTAAGATTTCCAAATAATGATTTAAAAAATTCTTAGGCAATGTTAATCAAAAACCTTCTAGAGGCTTAGCATATGCTATCACATTTGATATTCATGATAAACTTGAGAAGATTCAACAGGCCCATGTAACAGCTAATGGAATTTTAGATTCCATGTAAGAAAAAGAACAAGAATCATTGTGCATGGATAACTGCATTTGAAACAACACAGTTTAAAGAAAAATATCCTAACTGAAGGATATTTAGAAAAAATCCATCATTTACTGCAGCACTATTCACAATGGTCAAGAATATGGAAGCAACCTCAGTGTCCATCAATGGATGAATGAAGAAAGAAAATGGAATAGTATTCAGCCATACAAAAGAATGGAATCATGTCTTAGGCAGCCATATGGATGAACCTGGAAGACAGTATGTTAAGTGAAATAAACTAGGCATAGAAAGACAAATACAGCACGATCTTACTAATTCATGGAGTCTAAAGAATTGATGTTGTAGAATAGTGGTTATCAGAGTTGGGGAGGTTGCAGGGGAGGCAGATAAGGAGAGATTGGTCAACAAGTACAAAGTTACAGCTGCATAGGAGGATAAATTCTGGTGTTTTATTGCACAATTCAATTCTAAAGCTGTCTCAGTGTTAGATAACCCTCAGCACCTTCACTGAAGTCAATTAAAGCTCCCCATACCAAGGCAGAGTATCCCACAAATGAGGTGCCAAAACATCACTTTCTACGGTTTAAAGTTTAAGTCCAGCATTGTAGCTATCCATTTGAAGTGAAGAAAGCAAAGCACTATTTGGGACTGTGAACGTCCTCACCTAATTCCTGCTGTGTGAGGTCCAAGCTCTCTGTGATTCTCCAAGGGCTGGGGGTCAGGAGGGTTTTGAAGAGGAGAAAGGCAACGAAGAGAAAAGTTCTTGTCCCCCCGAGTTCAGAACACCCTGGTGCTGTCCTGCAGACAGCAGCTGCACCCCATCTCTCCTGGGGGCAATATGTGGATTGGGAGCAGAAGGAGGGGACACAGTAGCACACCACAGAGTTCAGCCAGAGTTTTGCTTCTGCACATTAGATTGAATAGTTAGTCACTCTCCCTCCGTACATATCAAGTTACCTTGGAAACGTGGGAGTAAATCATTACTGGAAAAATTGCTTGTGAAAGGGTGGGAAATGTCATGTTTTTCTGGTTTGTAGGCAAAAAAGTTTTGTTAGTGATGCATTGGGGGGCTTTTAATTTTTCTGTGAACCCCCTAGGTGGTGATTCTGTACAATAATGGGAAATGAAATTGTTGACCTTGGGGGATTTAGTCTGTGTTACTATTCAATCACTTTCATGCTATTGCTTTAGGGAGGTTCCAAAAGTCCTTTTCCTGAGTTTTTGATAGATCCCTTTCCCACAATCAGACTGTATTTTCCTTTAAAATTATTGTCTATATTGCTAGTGCTGGGACACATTATATATGAGTAAAAGCTTCCCAATTTCCCATTGCCAACTTTTCTTTCTGTTGAAATAATCTGGTTTGGTGAGCAACAGAAGGTGATGTGCTCACTTGAGAACAAAGAATGAAGTCACCCCGCTTCATCCTGTTTGTTAGTGTCAAGGTTCAGGTGGAAAGGACGGAAGGCCTGCAACAGTGGCTTCAGGATATATTCCTTTTTCCACAAAGTAATATTCCCATGTGTTGTGGGCCTTGCTCAGAAACAGTCTGGAGAACAGACATTGCTCCAGCATTTGTTTGCATGAGGGGCGTTCTCCTTCTGTCTAATTTGGAAATGCTACATGCTGCACTGCTTCCGTACAGAACATTAAAATCAGAAGGCTGTGAAGTGTGAGTTCCTCTCTCTAATTTATCATTTGGTTTTCACTTCGATCATTCGCTGACACAGACCATCTGTTCAGAAGCTGGTCGGTCCCCACATCACCACCCAACAGAGTCTCCCCAGTGGGAGAGCAGCAGGCCTGCCTCTGCACCAGCCCAAAAGAAGTTTCCTTTTTTTGCAGGTGCTTCCTGAGCTACTATTAGTGTGATAATGAAATAGAGAGAGAAGAAGGCAAAGGGATAATGCCACAAGCCATAAATGCTTGCTGAGTCTCCTATGTCTCAAAACTTAGTTACTCATTGTGTCTGATACTGAAGTCCATGATTTTCATGAGACTGATGTGCCATTTAGGCTAATTTGCAGAGGGTTTCATAACTAGCAGTTTCACACCATCGTGAAAAATAATTCACATATAATGGAAAACATTAAAATATCCAAATAATCAGTGTGCAAGCTGCCATTCCTGATCACTGAAAGTTACCAGAAATAAAAACAAATAAGAAAAACATCAAGAGCTTCATCTGAAGTTCTACTTTATACCATTTTTTTTAAAAAAGGCAACTTTTACATCCTGACTGGAATCAGAATTCCTAGAAACACAGCCTGGATACAGTTGGCACAAGGGACAAACTCAGGGCAGATCTTTGCAGCATGGTGTGGATTTGAACAGTAATAACACTTACATAAAAGAAAAGGCAAATTAATATTCTTGCTAATTCTTTCCTCATATATAGGGTAAACACAAGAGACATTTATGCAGAAAGTAGAATCCCAAGTAATGTGGATTATATACTGTCTTTTCTTTGGATCCAAATGTGCAGTTGGTTCTGGAAGTACTTCACAAATTAGCAAGGAATTGCAATTTGCATGGTGCCTGAAGAGTATTTTGCAATAATAAAAATTCAAATAGTCTTAAACTTGTAGAATCTAAAATATTCTCAAAGTTTTATAGTTCATAATACTCTTAAACATGTTTAGTCTAAGTAACATGCTTGAAGTACGATATTATGGATTCTTTACATTGGCAACCATAATCAGAGAAAGTTTTATTAGGACAACAGGTGGAGGATACATATTAATTCAACAGAAAAGTGCACTTACCTTAATAGAAATTTGTACAAAGATGCATATACATTTATCTCATGTCAACATATCACAGCAAAAATTGGAAACATCTCAAATGGCCTTACTTATGAGACTGATTTTAAAAAGTTTTGTACGATTATACAAATGTATTGATTATACAATGAAACCTTGCACTAGGTAGCTGGCAGATCTATATGTGATAGCATTAAGTACAAAGACACGTTATTCAAGAGCCTGGGAGTGGGTGAGTACCCCTGGGAAAGTTGCTTACTAAAGACTGCAACTTTTTCTAGGTTATTTGGAATTATTTTTAACCAGGAACATATACCTTTTAAAAATATATCTCAGTTCTGGAAAAAAGAGGTTAGGTGAGCTTAGATGTATCAGTCAATAAATCTGAAAGACCAGGTTAGAATTAGAAAGTCATCTTGTACTAAAAATGGCCCATTTCTCCCCTGAGCTGTTCTCTAGTCTAATTTTCTGCCTGCATTTTACTTCTGAATTGCATGAAAGATTTGTGGAATACCATTAGCTATGGTTGAGGAATTACTTTCATGCCAAACTCTTGTTCTTAGCCACTTCTAACTTCTTGAAAATATTAACCTAAAGTTTCCCTAGCTGTTCTCAAGCCAAAGATAACTTTTATTGGAAGAGCTTAGGAGGAAAACAAATTGCCTTAGCTCCTATTAGCTGTTTATGAATAAATCAAAGGTTTTTTTTTTTTAATGTATTGAAAGCAAAAGAGTAGCATTCACATGTATTTTTATTTCTAAGGAACCTGAAAGGGTTTGCACTAAATAACCCTTAACTTGGTACAGTTGCAGGTAAGCAAAATAGAACAGCAGTAACTGAAACAATAGTGTCTTTTGGGACTCTCTATATACAGGAAACCATGGTGTAAGTCTTTTCATATGCAAATGCCATTGTATAGTGTTTGTTTCTAATTATAGCAGCAGGCTCATATGGCATTTCTCATATTTTTACATTGTTTCCCTCTCTCTCTCTCCCCCCTCTCTCTGCATTTTATTTAGTTTTGAATAGGTAATGCACACATGGTACAGAATTTCAATGAACTAAAAGGGGGTGGCCACTAGAGATGGGCAAGGTGCTTTTGGTGGCACAACAAGCTTGGACGCCACTTGTGCCCCGGGGTCCCAGCTCCCCTGCAGGCCTCTCCAGTGGAGGGCCCGCTGCGATGCCTGCAGCCAGGCCGCCCTCTGCGGCTGCACATCCCGCCTCCCTGGCTGACCTGCTGTGCCCCACTCTCCTGCCCTGGCTACCCTGTGCCCCTTCTGCCTGCCTCACCCCAAGTCAACCATTGTCCTCTCTAAGTGGCTTAAGATAATCAATCTTATTACCTTAGTTGTGTCCTGTCTGCCCACGGGTTTTTGTATTGGAAGTTAGAGGGCAGCTTTGCATGAACTTGCAGTGCAGGGACACCCAGCACCCTGGTCATCTGAACCGGCCCACTCCTCTGGCCCCATCCGCGAGACCTTGGGGACTACACTCTGTCCTTCGCATCCCCTGCTTACTGCTCCCGTGGCCTGGAATTCCTTCCTCCCCTTTTCCATTTTCCATTTCAGGGCAAACCGCTCCAGCAAGCCCGTGCCATGGTCCCAGCCTGGGACGGATCCTCCTTCATGCACCCCCGAATAACATCACCGTGGAATAATAAGCCATGAGATAAATAAACGGGGAGAACAGAATAGAAAAAGATGCCTCTGGGGAACTAATTATGGAAAGCACATGGCTCTCTGTCAGCACTGGAAATAAAGGTAGGAAAAAAGCAAGACAGACAGGCACCGCCAGCGAAGCCAATCAGACCCCAGCACGTCCCTGCCGAGCGGGACGGAGGCCTCTGCGGAGCGGCCACGCGGGGCAGGGCCAGCGGTGCCGGAGCCTGGTAGACCCGGCCCGAGGGACTGACTGACCCTGCAGAGCCCACAGCTCGGCGACAAAAGACCGAAGTTGGAGCCCTGAGTTAGGTTCAGCGACAGGAAGAACGAGGCTGAGTCCCCGGGACCCGGGGTCTGTGCGGTCTCTGCACTCAGGGTGGGGTCGGGCTCCGGGGCGCCCTTCTCCTTCCTGCCCACACGATTGCCACCTGTGGCCCCAGAGCGCAGAGACCACCCCAGAAGCAGGAGTAAACCCGCTGTCACTCGTGCATCTGACTCCTGGGGACCCGAGCTTCCGGGCGGGGCCTGGGACCGAATGTCTGCTCCCCGAACACAGGGCCGCGGCTGTCGCGTGCTGGACACTCACTAGAGGCGGTGGAACCAGGGAATAAACAAGCGAAGCAAGAATGATAAGTGACGCTCCCCACACCCGCAGGTGCGTCGTGCCCGCAACGCTGCACGGAGGCCCCCGGACCAGGATGCCGGCGGGGCCTGTGCTTGAGGCTGATGATGCGGAAACTCCCTGTCCGGGTACCTGGGTCGCTGACCGCAGGCAAATATGAAAGAGGGTGTGGAAGAGTTTATTAAGGGCTGACTCTCTCTGCTTTGAGGTGTGGCAGGCACCATTCTGCAGGTGTCTTGCAACGCAGTCAAGCATGTTACCAATCACTCTCTGTAGCTTCCTTGTGTGAAACGTACCGGATAAAATAGACCGGGGGCAAATCACCTGTCGACGGGCTGCTTTATAGTCTAAGGCGAATTCTACACTCTATATATCAACAACAAAACAGGAACAACTCTAATTCCACTCTTCCCCTGTTGGAGTCGATCTTGTTACCATGACAACTCACTCCATGTATTTGTTGCCAGACACGTGATAAAAAACAGGAGAGTGACTTTATCCAGTAAAATTGAAAATAAATCCTCAAAAGTACAAAGTAAATAATAATCCAGTATGCAAAAGAATTAAAAATGTAATTGAACAAGTTAATTCAGTATTGAAATAGATTTTAAAATTCCTAAAATCGTTGAAGTCTTTACAGATTAATATTAAACACGTAATTTCTTGAAAACTGCAAAATCAAAGGTTAACATAAAACAATATTAGCGTACTCAAGTAATATTTTATGGGCTTTGGAATACATCCATGTTTTATTTAACTTCCAAAAGTAATATGTGAAGTCATGCTCTTTGTAAAACTGTAGAAGCATCCAGAACTGAAGTAAAAGCAGAAATTTCTCCTTCACTCTCCCTCCTTCATGCAGTTAGTACATTGTAATCTTCTCCCCCAAAGTAATCACTCTTAATAGTTAGGATAAATTTTTCCATACTAATGTACAGTCTATATATATAGAAAAAGATAAGAATGTCTTTATATCTTCTTTTTTAAGCTAATAAAATGACTTTGCAGTCATAATGGTGCATAGTAGTGCATTCAGCTACACCTCATTCCCTTTAACGCCTGTGTAGTATAACATAATGTGAATGGACTTGAATTTTTAACCATCCTCTTATCGACAGACTTTCAGATTGTTTCCAATTTGTGATTAATCAAACAAGGTTGCAAAGGACTTTTTGTACATATGCCTTAGGGCACATGGTGTGATGGATAATAAAAACAGAAGTGCTGGTCACAGGATATGCACACCTAATATTTGAAAGGCACTACTGAATTATTCTTTACATGGTCTATGAAAAGCTATCTATTTGCAAATGAAAGTGCCTATTTCTGCACTGCTTTATCTTTATAACATCAATGTATTTCTTTCGACCAATGTGATGGAGATATATATATCATATATATTATCTATATAATTTATATTGATCTTATAATTTGTTTCTCTGGTTACTATGAGATAAGCCATTGTTTTATAAATGTAAACATTTTGTTGATGTCCTTATTTCTATTCTGTACACTTTTCTATGTAGTTTATTTGTCTATTTTTATGGAGTATAAGGAGTTAATCCTACATTATTGACAGTAATCTTTCATTGTGATAAATACTGTGTGTGTCCTTTATATCAAAACTACTCTTGTACTTAACTCTTTGTGGGTTCTTTTTTTCAAATTACATCTTTGAATTCTAGAAGTGGAGTTTTATAACATTCAAATTGGATTACAAATTTCTCCTTGTATGTCACATCATTTTTGTTTTGTATGTTGAGAAACCATTAGCAGTGGTAGAATGAATTAGCTGTGCTCTTCATGGACTATAATTTTTGTCTCCATTCAGCCCATTTAATGCCTTTCAGCTGGAATTCTGATTTTACAACTGCCAGCCTATCTTTTTATTAGCCTATTCCTGATAGATTTTTGTACCATGCATTTATTTTTTCTCTTATAGTATAGCTATTAAAAGTATAGTCTCTGGGGTCAGTAATTGTGCTTAGCTCATAATGTCATTTTGAGGATTAAATGAGGTGATCCATGTAAAAAGATTAGTCTAGTGCTTCTAACATACTCAGCATATATTGTGGCATTGTTTTATTTTTGGTATGTGTCCTTGTAAATGGCTTTTAGCTGGATTTTTATTTTGTCCAAAATTGTAAATAAATATATCCTCTTCAGATTTATTGTGAAAATTAATATTAAGCTTTTTCTAGTCTTCTATTTGACTAAATTAAATGTTGAACAAAGACATTTAAACATATTTTTAATTTAACATCAATAATTAAACTCTGTGAAATCTTTCTAACTTGAACAAGACAAATATGTTACGTTAATATCTGTTAATTTCTTCTTATTTCTCATGTGTTTAAAAAAAATCTTTGCCTGGAGTATTTCCCCTATGTTTTAATGTTCTAATAGTAAGTTTCCATCAATAGATCAATATATAAATAAAGTGTAGTATATATACACAATAAAATATTATTCAGCTACAAAAAAATGAAATTCTGTCATTTGTGGGAACATGGATGAACCTGGATGACAGTATGTTAAACGAAGTAAGCCACACATAGAAAGACAATTCCTGCATGTTCTCCCTCGGATGTGGGAGCTAAGAGGTATGGTTTCATAGAAGGAGAGAGTAGAACAGTGGTTACCACAGCTGGGGAGGGGAGGGAGAAGTTGGTTAACAGATACAAAGTTACAGTTAGTTACACAGAAGGAATAAGTTTTAGTGCTTGATAGCACAGTAGAGTGACTATAGTTAATAACAATTTATGGTATATTTCAAAATAGCTAGTAGATGAAAGGATTTTGAATGCTCCCAACAGAAAGAAATAATAAATGTTTGAGGCAATGGATATCCTTGATTTGATCCTTACACATTGGATGCATTTATTGAAATATGACATGGACCCCATAAATATGTAAAATCGTGTCAAATTTTTTAAATCACCTGGAATTTAATTCTAAGTTATTTTTTCACATTATGCTTCTGCATTCTTAGGAATTGTTTCTTATCAATTAGAGTATACATTGTAGCTACATTATCCACAATTGTGTAGACATAAATAGGTGTTTTTTTATTCATCTCCATTTCTGAATACTGTGTTTGATCCTAAATTATGGCCTTTCAATCATTTTGCTATTCATGGTCTTAATTTTCTCTCTTTTTTTCTAGCTTTTTAAGGTGGAGACTTGATTCATTATTCTGAAACCTTTATTTCTAAACTAAGCATTTAAAGTGATGATACTCCTTTAAAGCTTGCTTCCGCTATGTTTCACAAATTTTGACATGTTTGTTTATACCAGAGGTAGCAAAATTTTTGGTACAGAGCCAGATATTAACTATTTTAGGATTTTCAGGCCAGGAGGAAAAATCAAGAAAATTCTGTAGGTATTTATGTAACAAGAGAAAAAACAAATTTCACAAATTTCTATTGAGGAAATTGAAATAGTATAATAATAATTGAAGAAATTTTTTTGTAATGCAGGTGTACTAATGTTTTGGGGAATAACTACCCGCTTATTTCAGCTTTCCAAATGACATGTCATTATAAATGAGAATAAGAACATGATATTCATTTTATTTGTGAGAAGCTGAGAGAGGGTGATTTGAAATGTTAAGGATTATGGCTAGGACTCAGAATGATATAGAGCGAGAAGGAAACAAGTGCACCCGTAGAGCCCAGATGCTTCTCCCATGCAATCACTCATTCATTCAATACATGTCTACTGAGGGAGGACATGTCCCCAGGACTCTTCCGGGAACCTCAGATACATCAGTGAACAAAACAACAAAGACACCAGCCCTCATGATGCACACATTCTACAGGACAATATAAGAAAATTCATGGGTCAAGATGTAATGCTCACTCACTGTCCTTATGTTGAATTAGACTAGCTCACTTGTAATGGTCTCAGATGTAATAATACAAAAATGTATTTTTGGTAAATAACTAAAAGGTGGAAATATGCAAATAACTTGTAGTGCCAATCACTGTAGGAGTTACCTAATTTGTCGAAATTCACCCTTAAACGTATCTTATAAAATTAAGCAGAAGTTTCAGGAAAGTTTATCAGGGTTGTCACTGAGGTATTTTTATAAAATTACAAATTATTTTCTTACGAGTTATCTTTGTTTTTTCTTGGAGTACGACAGGCTATAGAGGATAAGTGAAATATATTGGTTTCTACGCATAGTCCTTGATTTAGTCTTTCCTTTAGGAAACAAATAAAACATAAACTTTCAAATTGGTTTTGCTTTCATTAACCAACAATCAAAATAACTTATTGTCACATCAAAATAAGAAGAAATAGAAATTGAATTAATGATGCCTTACCTGAAATTGAGATTGAGATTAAAGGATAATCATCTATTCACCCTACAGAAAAGGTAAATACAGAACAGTCAGTGTGAAAATCCTTGCAATTCTTAACTGAAGATCACAAGTATCTACCACAATATAAGACATATGGTGAGGTTATCACTCTACTGTATAGTATTCTTTGGGGAATGTTCCATAAAAATTACCTTTTTGATACCCCTCTGGTACCAGGTCACTCCTCTGCTCACCCTCAAAGCAAACTCCTCTGCTCACTGCCTCGAGCCTTCCTTTCCTGCTCTTCTGAGTCCACTAAAGTTTAGATGCCACCTGTGCTGGATCTAACCTGCTCTTACCAAGATCACCTGTGAAATCCCTGTTGCTAAATCCAGTAGTCTACTATGGAAGCTCCCTTTATTTAAATATTCTTTATTTAATTATCACTCATTCTTTCTCAGAAACACATCTTCCATTGTCTTCCAGGATACCCTCACCTGCATTTCTTCTGTTGTGTCTTAATCGGAAAACTCTTCTCCTCCACCTCATGAGGCCCTTGGGCCTCTGACTTTTCCTTTCTACCCTCACTCACATGGGGATCTCATTTACACCTGAGCCTTGATTTACTGTCCATACTCTGACGATTTATAAATTTATCTCAATCCTGGGTCTGTCCAGGGAACCTCAGACAGTAAACCTCACTATCTTCTGAGCATCTGCCCTGATAGTTCTCATGCAAACCTTACAAACTTAACATGTTCCAAACAGAGCCCCTGATTTCCCACACACATGAAATGGTTTCTCCAGAATTCTTTCTATCTCAGTAAAAGACAGCTCCATCCTTTCAGTCCATTAAGCCAAGAACCTTAGAATTATCCTTGCCTGCTCTCTCTCTCACCCACGTGCAACCTGTCAGCAAATTCTTTGGCTTTTTAATGATGAATACATCCAAGCTCCCCACCAATAAGCCTTGCTCCATGCCCCAACTATCTCTGTTCTGGATCCCAGTAATAGCATTAGAGCTGGTCTTATGCTGCGTTTGTCCCTCAAGTGCTTGTCTCACTCAGCACAGCAGCTGGAGTGACCCTCTCCATGAGTAAGTCAGATCATGGCCACCTTTGTTCCGTTACCTTCTAAGGCTCCACATCTTACTCAAAGTCAAAACCAAAGTCATCACAATGACCTCCACAGCTCAACCCATTGAGGCTCCCTATTCCTCCCAGCTCCCACCTGCTATCAGCCTCCCCCGGGTTTGCTCTGCCCAGGCACTCTGACCTCCTTGCTCCTGTTCCAGCTTGTTCCTCCCTCCAAGCTTTGTACTCCCTGGGGCCACTGCCAGGACACAGAGTCACTTTGTGATCTGAAGCCTCATTTTCTTCAGGTGCACAGTGGTCACTCGTTGGGTAAGTTCTTCTCCACATGATATAAAAGCGATTCCTGCTTTTCTCATTCACTCTGTCATCCTTATGCCGCTTTATTTCTTTCTGTTACACCTATATATATTATATCAACATATACAAATATTGTACTTTATATTTAGTCTCTCCTAACTAGTATTTGTGTTTTCTCCACTAGAATTTAGCTGCCAAGATGGATTTCAGTCAGTTTTGTTTACTGCTGAATCCTCAGTGCTGACTAGAGTCTGGCATGCAGAAAGCACTTAGTAAATATTTGTTTAATTAATCAGTCAATCCATACCAAATTGTCATCCAGCTTATGTTTAAACCCAGTAAATAGATATTAACTACCTCCTTAGATAATTTATTCCATCCTTAGAGAACTCTGCTGGAAAATTATTACATAAAATCCATCATGTTTACTTTCGATCAATTGTTCATAAGTCCCTCTAATACAGTCAGGCAGAACAAGTCTAATACCTCTTCCTTCAGATATTTGGTAACAACTATCCTCATTAAGGTTGTTCAAAGAATTCTGAATAGAAGACATGCAAAACGAAGCAAATATTTCATGAACATAATGCATAAAATATGGCATGGCTTCTGTGATTTTATTGATCAATAGCGACTGTCTGTGGTTGACCAGGAGATCACATTAATGTTCTCAAAATACTTTTTGAGTTGGCTTATAGCCAGTGCTTTTAGCTCACTGCAAGGTTTCTGCTGGATGTTGTCTGAAACAATCTTCCTAGCCAATTAAAATGCAACAGAACGTAAACCTGAAGCCAGTGTCTGCAAATGAAGCCTCTGTGAAATATGCCAATGACGGTAGTATTAGAAGAAACAGCAATAGTAACAAATAACTGCAAAGGATTTTCAAGGTTCAGGACTCTCATAAAAATTTGCAAAGCCAGGCCATGTGTGGTAGCTCATGCCTGCAATCCTAGCACTGTGGGAGGCTGAGGCAGGAGGATCGCTTGAGGTCAGGAGTTTGAGACCAGCCTGAGGAAGAGTGAAACCTCGTCTCTACTTTAAAAAAAAAAAAAGAAAAAGGAAGAGAGAAAATTTGCAAAGCCACGTAGAGCCTTAAGAGATGGTGTGGGGTGGTAACTAAAGTGTAATCTCTGAAGCTGGTTCTTAGTATTTAAATTCTGACTTTTATCTTGTTGGGCTTCAGAATTATGATGTACCAGTGAGTCGTGTCTGCCTCCCATTTTAGCTGTTTTTGGATGGGAGAGCCTATAGCAGTTATCCTATACTTTTTCTACCATAATGTGTTAGGTAAGTAGTGGGGGTAGGGGGGAAAAGACAACTGTCCTCTTTAGTTGACACGTCTGCAGATGAAGAGGTACTGTACTCAAGGACTTTACTCGAGAAACAACATCTGGAGAGCCTCATCCACACCAGAACTAGGTTTAGAAGATGAGATTCTACATTTCAAGCTGATGCTATCATGATGTGAGACTTTGGGGAACTTGGAGGGTGGTGAGTGTATTTTGCGTATGGAGGGCCGTGAATCTTTGAGGGCCAGAGGGTGGAATGTGACAACCAGCTCCACGATGGCTCCAAGGACAGTTACCTCCTAGGGTTTACGGCCTGTGGAGGCCCCTCTCCCGTGGAATCAGGGCTGACCTGTGTGGAGAATACTGTGAAAGGGACAGGATATCATTTTCAAGGCTAGGTCATGGAAGGTATTATATCTGCTGCCCTGGACTTTTTAACTATTTACCCGAGACGAAATTAACCGCCATGATGTGCAGCCATGCAGACAGCCCTGCGGCACGTCCTCAGTGAAGAGGGACGAAGGCTTCCCATCAGCACCAAGTTGCCAGCCACGTGAGTTGGTCTCCAGGAGAGCAAATTCTCCACTCAGTCAAGGCCTCTGTGACTGCAACCTGGTTACACGTTACTCAGCAGTAATGTGAGAGCACTGGCCTGTAGCAAATACATACAAATAGTCTGACGATTGGAGTCAGAGTTATTAAGAAAAAAAAAAAAAAGCACCATATAACAAACACTTATTGAGCACCTATTTGTGGTAGGTGATACTATAGAATAGGGCACGTTCCCTGCCTTCAGGAATCCCCTGGCAGTGTCTGGGACAGAGACATAATCACACGTGTTCGTTCAATGTGCTTAAATAGAGGATTTTAGAGAATGCTGTGGAGTAGACGTCTACGTCTGGGGGTTAGAAGGGCCCTCTGGGTAGGTGATGCCAATGTTGGGCCTGAGCAACTCAGCCCAACAAGATTGGCCTTGTGCACACGGGGTAGGCTAGGTTTGTTTTCCACATTGCTGTGGAGACAGCCTGAGACTGACCTTATCTAATAAAATTGGGACTGTAGGGCTTTGCAAGAAGGTAGCATTTGAACTTAAACAGTAAGATATCTGGCCTGCAGAAAAGGGGATAAAGAGAATTCTAGACAGAAAGAAGGAGCCCGGCTGGATTCAGGCTGAGTCCTACAGTGGTGAGCCCAGGACCCACATTACAGAATGTTCACATTATACTGTATTTCTGAGGAATCCCCTGAGCATTTTTAAGTAGATATTTCAAGAATAGATATAAGTTTAGAAAAGATAAGTTCGACCTTGAGTGGAAGATGTATTGGAGAGAAGTGAGATTAAGGGGGAATGAGATTAGATTCCACTCTAATGACCTCTGACACCTCCTCTTTAAATGAGATGCCATGGAGGTCAGGTACCAAAGCAATGGTGATGGAAAAAAGAGGACAAGTCAGAGAGGAAACAAGGTGACAATAAACTTAATAGTACACTGAGAGAGAGGCAATGGACCCTATTTTTCCAGAACAGTGAAGTTGGCTATTTTCATCATATAATCACATGATAATACACTGCCCTCCATTTCTCAGTAGATGGCAAACCAGTTACCTAAAAATCATAGGGATATTGGTTTTTAAGCTGCCCAGGCTTATAAAGAAACTTTCAAATGAATTGAACGATTTAACCCATATTCAGAGATGCGTAATGCTAATGAGACAAGTCCCTTGAAAAAGTATAGTATATAAATGAGTTTTATTCACTTCTTTGTCCTGAATTCACAATGTACATTTTTAAAAAGAATAATCTGGGCTGAGGTAGAGTTTATTTTTATGTGTTTCTCATCCCTCTCACTTTTTGACGTGAACATTCAGAATAATTTCTTTCAAGGGCGTGTTCATACTGAATCCCACTGAGGCAGGCGGAGGGACTCGGGCAGAAAGCTGACATCAGGCTGGTCCCTGTGCTGTCCTTCCTGTGTCCATGCAGAACTGTCACCTCCCATGTAAACCCCAGTAGAGAGAGAACCGCAGCTGTTTGCACCATCCAGAGTGAGAGCCAATGAAAAGTAAATCAAAACACAAGTATTTGTTTCTGTAAGTTCAAGGATGATGCCAAATTCTAAGTGTTTAAAGCAGAAACCACAGCACTTGTTTCTCAAATATCACTAGTGAATAAATGCCCTGAACAGACAATGGAATGATATGTAACAGCTAAATGCCAAGCCCTTCCTCGGCATTCTCAAGACAGGCATTGAAAAATAATTTGAGAGCACAAGGGGACAAGATATAGCTTCCAGGAGCCATCTTGGGCGTTGCTCTTATAAACTGATTTTAAAAAATGCATTTGACTTAGAGTCAGGAAAAATGATATTGAGCTTTATCTATATAAGTAAATTTTTGCAGAATCAAAAAGAGTCACATAAGCAAAAAAAATTCAAAACTTTATAAAATGAATTTATTTGTAGTAGCCACCAATGCAGGCATGCAAAAAAAAAAAAAAATGTGCCACATTGTCTTTCTATAACTAAATTGTCTCAAGCCCAGCTCCCTCCTCATGTCAGAGGGGTTCAGCACAGTGTGCTCCAGCTAAAGCATTCCTTCCCTTTCACAGACCCTCCCAGAATCTGCCGTCTCCTTCCTCTCAGGGTAGCACTCACACCTCAAGGTTCACGTGGAACCCGGCTGTGGGGTTAGGGGTGCAAGCTACGTTTCGGAGGTCGCACTGCATCATGTCCACTGCTTTCTGTCACTGCTCGGGCAGCTCCACTCAGCGTGGGAGGTGGTCACCCAAGGGCGGGTTTGTCAGGACAGGACGCAGGTCCACCGGCCGTCTGGAAGACCAGCTACTGGGACGCTAGCCTTCCCGCACTAAAGGGTGGTAGACGGACAGAGAGTGTCACAGTGAAGGGTGTGCAGGGAGTGGAGAGGAATGAGTCCTAGCTCCTTTGCATAAGGGGGAGGCTTGTTACGCAGCCGAGGGGAGCAGTGGCGTCTGAAAAGCCGGCTCACTCCCACTGAGCCGATGCCACACGGGAAGGCAGTTTAATTTAAAGAGGGAATCCATCCGGTTTCTGTAATATTTGTGAATATTGTGCTGGGGAGGAAGGGAAGAAGATGGGTACTGAGTGTTGCTATTGCTTTTAAAGAAAACATTATTACAAACTGCTCCCCAGCAAATGACTAAATAACTAAAGCATTTCTCTGGTCCTACAGATTAAAATTAACAGTAGATGGAAATAACAGGAACACTTGGTCACCGCCGGGAAATAGGGGCCAGACCCGGGCTCGGAGTCCACCCGACCCTTGGACACTCCCAGCAATCAAGCAAGCTACGGATAAGAAGGTGTCTACTGGAGATATTGTGATCTGTGCTGTACAAATGACCACAATGAACAGTCCCTTCCCCTCTTTGGCTTCGTTCTGCAGTCACAGCCAGGCACAGGAGTCACTTCAGAGTCCTCAAAAGCCCCGAGGCCTGTGTTAAACCCCGAGGGTATTACAGTCTCACGACTACGAAGAGGAATGTCAAGAGAAAGCGATAGATTCCGCAGAATGATCTGAAAGCATCTCCCTGTTTAACGTGGCTGCCAGGCAAATCGCTTTATCTCCAGCAGAGCAGAAGCCGCCTTTCTGGAGAAGTGTGGCAGCTGCCGACTACGGCAAAGCGACTCTGTGCCGCGGTTTGTCAGAGTGCACCCCGGGTTTGCTCTGCGGGCCGTGGGGAGCCGGAGTGATGCATGTTCGTAAAGTGTGGGTTTCCAGCTGCCTGCACCACCCTGGAGGAATTTAACCACCAAGAGCAGGAACTGGTCGGCACAGCTCTACCTGACAGACAGCACGGCCGCCGGGGGGCAGGGCCAGCAGCTGTGGCCTCTGGGGCTCATTTCTCTTTTCACAGAAGTCCTCTCTGTGCTGCGTGAAGGGGACACTTTGTGTCACCTCTGGAGGAAGGACGCACTGGGGTCCTGACCTGCCTCAGGGTCCAGCCACCCTCCTTCCTCAACCAGCTGCATCCAGTCCCTAAGTGACATGGCACATGCAGGCAAAGCCCGACCTCTCTGGCCTCAGCGAGCAAAGCTCAGGCTGGCTCCACACTCCCCCCGTGACACCAGGACTGTCCACCGCACCCCAGTGAGCTCGGCCCTAGCTCTGAAACCAGGACTACTCGCAGTACCTGACTCCAGCTGTCAGTATGCACAGTCACCACTATTTCCAGTTGTTTCAGAACCAAGTTCCTTTTTCTCATTATTTCACTCCAGGTAAGTTTTCCAAGATCCCCAGGATTAAGAGATGAATGTCGTGCGGGGTGGGGGGGGCACAGCACTGCACTAGGTGGTTCCTAGACACGTGGTAATTGTACGGCCTGGGCTGGTGACTCCCTCCATTTGGACTTCATCCTCCTCAAAACAAAGCACAGGGTTCACACCAGCAGATCTCTGACCTTCTGTGGCTGTCGGGTGAGAGCACAATTGATGATGAAGCATAATCAATATTGCTGATTTCATTCATTCATTCACATGTGTCTGCAAAGCCCGATCTCTGCCGGAGAGCTTATAGAGCAGAGACCTCATGAAGTAGCCCTGGCTCTCACCAGCCCCCACCATAATAAAGGGACAGAAGCACAATGACTGTTGATTATGTTGACATAATAAAGGAAATTAAAGTTTAACATTTATCAGAAAAAAAATTACCTCTGCCTGACACTTCACAATTGGACTCATCCACGGAGCACTTGCAATCGCTGGGCAGAGTGCGCCAAAGTGTCTCTTAACACATGTCCTTTTGCTGAGGACTCCAAGGGGGATCAGTCAAACGGTTCTAGCAAACAGTTCCAGCATCTCCCGGAATGAGAATGTTTACCAGAGAATGGTGCTGCCCTGGCTTTCAGAGGTCCTTGAAGAAAAGCTGTTTTCTATGTCGTACCCAGTATGTCATGCTAGGGCAGGATCGCTTGAAACCTACAGCTGAAGACTGACTGAGACTAAATTGCACGAGCCATTGAGTCCCCAGGTGTCCAGCAAATACTCGTCTCAAGTGCTCAGAGCGAGAAGCTGTACGTGCAGAGTTGACGCACGTTCTCTCTAACCCTCATCGCTCCCGTACTAATGACGGATGCTGAACGCAGTCATCGTGTGATGAGGAAGTGGACGGTGGCTCCCAGCTTCCTCCACGTCCAGTCACATCTGATGGAGCAGGTGCTGCACCGGCTGCGCTGAGACCCCAGGCCGGTGAGTCAGCAGAGCTGGCAAGTGTGCGAACGTGTGTGTGTGTGTGTGTGTCTTTATGAGAACATGGGTATTAGAGCGTGTGCTTGTACAGTATGTCAGAAGGTGTGTGTGTGTGCACGAGAGTGTGAGGATGTGTCTGTGCATGTGAGTGGGTGTGTGCGAAGTGTGGCAGTGCCACTGTGAGCGGGTGGGCAGGTGTGAGTATTGACACGGCAGAGTGTGTGTACGTGGATGAGAGTGCGTGTGACCGGGTGTGGTTTGTGTGCCCTGGGGATCGAGGAGGTGCGGGAGGAAGGGGTACAGAGGGAGCCTCTTCAGCACTTTCCCGGGGACATATGGGCACTAGAACGTCTCCCCGTCCCTGCTCGCAGGTCTTGCTGAAACTTCACACCGCCCCCAAGAGCTCGGAAAATGATGCGGCAACCTTCAAAATGAAAAATGGGACCCCTTATAGGTTCGGCGTTCCCCTCGTTTATTCTTATCCTTGCCCGGCAGCGCCTTGACCTTGAGGGCAGCTTTCCATTCCCTGCGTGGGTTCACCGTATCAGTGGAAAGAAAAGCTCAGCTAGAAATGGCTGTGCAGATCTCTTCTCTTTCCTGCTTCATTTGCAGGCTGTCCTTTCAGTCCCTTCATTCCATCAGGGCACACGATGCTGATCACTTCAGGTTAACACCTTTAAAAAGGAATGATTTGGAATAGTCTGTTTATTAATTTTAGATTCTGCTTCTAGACACCCATTAAAGCAGCACAAGCAACAAAAACAGCACAGAGGGATTTTTAAATTTGCTGTTTTGGTTTTGCCCTGAAGAAATCCCCCATAATTGGGCACTGAGAGCTTGTGTGGAAGCTCCAACCAGGGAGCTCAGCTGCAGTATGTTGCCCTCTCAGGAGGGACATTCCTCCCCCACCAGGGAAGGGCTTCCTTCCAGGGGGCTTTGCAGGGCTGCCTTGGAGCAGGGGGAGGACAGGCCAGCACAGCCACCTCTTCCACCAAATCTCTCTGAGGAAAGGAGCAGGGACAGCTCACACCCCAAAACAGCTTCTTTCAATCCAGGGCTTCCCTTAGAAGAGGGAACGGCATTCACTTAGGGAGAAGGCAGCCACACAGTAGCAGGAAGACAGATGGTTGCAACATCCCATGGGTGACAACCTCAGGCAGGAAGTCGAGACTGAAAGCTTCGTCTTCAGGTTTTCAGCTTCAAGTGTGATTCAAGTTTTTTAAATATTGACATCCCATCTGCAAATATTTCTTAATATTTTGGGAAAACTTGCCTTAACCCTGAGCACTGAGGACATATGCCCATGTCAGAAAACATGTTTGCCACCGATTTTTGAGACCAAGTGAAGAGCTGTCCATGGTAGCACGTCCACATGGGTGAGTTCCTGTGACAATGATGCCAAGCTACAGCCCCAGGCAAGCAGGGATGGAGACCATTTCAGCCTTTGCCCTGGCCTCTGCCTTTGATCCATTCTGTAGCTCTATGCAGTGGGCGCTGCTCTGTGCTGTTGGGAGATGACCTCCCTTGAGATGGAACAGTCGGAGCAAAGACAGGGAATATTGTCATCCTACAGTCTAGGACCTAGACTGTGACCTTGCATTGTAATACATTGATATTACATTGTAATAACAGCTTTGCACTTTCTCAAAAATGCAAATAATACCTTCCCTTCACTTACTAATATCAGTATATGTATGATAAGATGTTGAAATGATTGAGCAAATTGACAGAATTGCCCATGATATGTTTCTTAATGGATTTTCATTTTTGTAACATCTTCAGTTTTAAGATTAAACACAGAGCCAAAGAGAAAATTCCTGGCAATACCGTAAAAAGCATTTTACTATCATTTTTAACATTTTAAGTAGTTGAGATATGTTCATTTCCAAAAAGAACAGCACCTACAGCAGAGACTCTTGCCTGGAGCTTTTCTTACTGACTTAAAAGAAAGACCCGAGCATTTTTAAAACTGCTTAATTAAAGAGTGTGTTTGTGTGGTGGTGGGGGATGACATTTCAGATATTAATGACACCTCCAGAAAATTATCTTGGTCAACTGTAGAGGGCCTCTCTTAATCATCTTTCTACACCAACACCCATGGACATGTGTTAGTTTTCTTCAGCCTCAGAAAGGCATCCAACATTCTCCACTGTTAGGCATCTGCTGCAAAGCATGGAGAAGGAAAGCAGACCAAAATGAGATCCCATATGGATACCTAGAGTGTTATTCACTCTTAGGTCAAGTATTATATTCACATTACCAAATTCCTCTATCACTTTATGATCATCATGTTGTTCATATCCAGTGAGAAAATCATCTACTTCAATGGAGCTGAGAATAAACATCTGAGTTGAAGCTGGGTTTAATCCATTACTCACTGAAAATAAAGCAGGTTGTTGGTTCTTAATAAATGTTAAAATAAACTGATAAATGTTATCTATAGAGAGAAAAATAAGTCAGACTTCCAACGTGGTCCATTCAGGACTCACAGAACATAGGTGGAGTGAGTGCTTTTCATAAAGCACTGGAAAGTTCACAAAGATTTTGCTCCCGGAAGGTACAAAGATTTTTAGCACAAGGGCTAGAAAAGAAAACAATGAAAAATTCAGTTCAGATGTGCTCAGTTTGAAAATCTGTTGAGAGTGAGTTAATGCTGAATATTTTTTAATACATTGAGAAGGATACATGTCCCTTGAGTCCATTAATTTTAATGTGTTCTGTTTCTCAACTCATGCACATGCATGTTTTGTATGTGTATGTGCTATAAATAAGTGAACATTTTATATGTATTTATAAATAGTGTATGCAGAGTATGTGTAAATATCTGAAAGAATGGTTGATAAATATTTCTAAGTACTGAACATTGATATTTCTAGTGATTTGTTTCTTCTTTGTGCTGCTCTGTGATGTCAGTCAGTGTCTTTGTAGAGTGAGCATGTATTTTTCTATGTCATTGAGAAAAAATGTTGAACATTTGCTTTCTGGAAAAATGTAACTGTTCAATATGTGCAAAACAAATCTGGCCTTTTCCCTCCTTCACATCTTCCTCTATATTATAATGGACTACCTTGGGATTTCTTTTTAATGGAATGCTTTATCTCTCACCCCCAGACACAGGCTTCATTTTACACTAATGAGAGAAAACTAAAATTATGATAGTTTCCATTTTATTTCTTTATAGAGAGCCACTTTATTTTTTAAGGGCACAAATCATATTTGGCTAGAATCAAATCTTAATCATTCACTACAGATGATCCTTGCAAATTGAATTGATGTCTAAGAAGCAAATTCCAATATGGTCCCACACAAGATAGATGGTTCAATATTAGGGCCAGATGCTAAGCTTGAACGCTTCAAAAATCTTCATTCCCAATCAATGATTAAAGAGCGAGAAAGCACCCAGCATACCTGTAATTTGCGGGATGGATTTGCCTTTCCTCAGCCACAGAGAAAATATTTTTACAAAACAAAATCCTTAGGAGCCTGAAGGATTTTAATTGGTTAAATTATTTGCCAAACCTAAAACTATATAGAGGAAAATTCTCATCACAGTTTCTAGACAAAGCACTGGAATTCAGACCACAATATTATCAATGCTGTTTAGGTTGGTTTAATCTTTTTTTCTTAGTAAATTGTTTTTTCAAAACTATAATTTTTGTTCAGAATAAAATGTTGATTTTTGTACTCATTTGCTATAAAAAATTTCTAATGTAAGAGAAATTCAGAGTGAAATAAATTGAATTTAATTTCTTCTAATGCGCTGTTTATTGAAGGCAAAGACTTCTGCCAAAAGAAAATTTCAGCACTGAAGTTTACACAAAAAGGAATCACAAAATAAAAATGACAGAGAGAAAATACAAATATGAGAAAACCTGCTCTGAGCAACATTGTCATTGATGTCTTGATTTTATAGACTTTCCAATATCAATTTTAACTGTTCTGCAAAGTGCTTATAACATTTTGTAAAGAAGTCAAAAGATTCAGGCAAAACAAAGAAGAACCTCCCCAAGTAGAGGCTGTTGCCCTTGGCTTTGGCACCAGGTTTGGCCTCAGGGACTCGGCTCCAGAGTCTCCACAGCACAGTGGATGCTCCTTGAGGGTCCCCCAGTGCATGACATCAGCAGGCTGAGGCCACAGGTGAGTGACATCACCCAGGACAGGTGAGGGCAGATCTTTGGTACCAGCATCGCTACAGGAATGAGGACACACAAATCAAAAAGGGCATGGCACAGAGTGTTCCACCACACCGTGGCAGGCAGTGGGGTGCTAGGGAGACCAAGGTGTTGGGTCTCAGAAGGGCCCCCCTACATCCACTCATTGCCCCACCTGGGCCCCTGCATCAATCCAGGAGTAAATGAGCAGTTACCTCATTGGAGCCCTGATAAAGGACCTGCCAGGCGGATATGCTAGGGCAGGGAGAGGGCACCGGGAACAGGGCAAAGCTGAGCACTCCTAGCACATCCTTCCAAGTTCCTGCTGGACTTGCCCACTCTGTCTCCTGCAGACCCCTGCACAGATGTTCCCAGGCAGCTAGTGGAGCCCACAAAGATCCTGGACCTCAGATATCTGTCAACATCTTTCCATCTTAGAGAATGAGAACGTCCCGTCTCATGATGAAGGCTCTTCCCCCACCTAGTGCCTTTGACCCCGTGCATCTTACCCGGCACCCTCAAGCTTCTACGGCTGTGTCATTTGCTGCTCCCTTTCCATTGCCTCCTCCCATGAGCACAAAAACATGCTCCCTCTCTCACTCCTTTTAAAGTAATTATTTTCTCAGCTGTATCCTGTCTTCTCCTTTTTATACAGATGACATTTTTCTTCCCTCCCTTTCTGTCAAATTTCTGAAGTTATCTATAGCCACAATATCTACTTCCTTCCTTTCCTCTCGTTGACTAAACTGCAAATTCCCTTGTTTCCATCTGTCTCCTTAAATCTCCTCTGCTGAGATCATCCTGACCTAGTAATTACAACCCTCCTTTGGACTTTTATTTTCATTCAAGAGACAGTTACTAATCTAGTTATTACTAGATTATTACTAGATTACCAGATTGTTTCTCGAGAAGAAGGTTGGGAGATGACAGATGGGAAGTCACAGGACTGGATGACCTGGTCTCTGCCTCTGAGGAGCAAAAGTCACCTGCAGAGCCGAAGGGTAAACCGACAATGACTGCAACCCTTTGCAGCTCCCTACCCCAGAGTAACCGCTGCCCGGGAGGAGAAGGCAATCGGTGAGAACAGATGATTGCCCTCATAAGCTCCCTTCACTGAGGCATAGTGATTTTTAAAAATATTTATTATCTTCTTGTGTGCTTATTCTGACTGCAGTTCATTTTTATGCATCTTCTCTTTGGTGTCTGTTTTGAAAACCAGCTTGATGTTCAAGCAGCTGATCCTGCAAGCCCTGTGTTCTCACAGCTGTCAGGGGACTGGGTCTATGTGTTTGTATTGCTTTGCAATTATCATACAGGAGAGGAATGTGTACGCTGCCAGAAGTATCAGAATATCCCTGTAGCAAGACCCATTTTAAAATTCATTGCACCATGGTTTTTTTTTTCCAATTCGCTAAATATTTCCCAAAGCAGAAATAAATTTAAATGTGATTATTTCTTAGAATTATCTGTACACTGCCAAAACACCCTACTTCATTTAATATAAAATTGACTGAATGGAGGCTGTAATGCATATGTTTTGTGAAATGCTGGGGCACGAGGCAAACCTTAAAGAATCAAAGATTGTGAGTGACGTCATGTGGATCACTTGCGAGCCAGAAAATCCCCGTAATCTGCAGCTCTGAACATAGAAATCAATGTCAGCAAAAGAAAAAAGAAAGAGAGATACGTATACAAATACATTTTAAAATCGATTTTTATTTCTCTGTTTTCTCTTTTCACATGTATTCAGTCTGTTAAATACAACATTTATAGGTCACAACTTCATTGTAGGAATAAAAGTATTGTGGTGAAAGACGTGCTCAGGTTCGTAAAACAAGATTAGTGACTAGAGTTTCAATAAACCGCTTCTGAGAGAGCTTGTCTTAACACGAAACTTGGTGTTGCCACTAAACCAAAAGTAGGAAATGAAAGCTGAGGTCTGTGCCAATGAGACAAATCTAAAGGGCTGAAATTAGGTGACCAGAGAACAACTGTGCCACACAAATGAGAATCTTTGATGAGGACAACGCAGGAGAGACAGGGAGGCCGGGGTACCAGGCGGCGGTCCACCCACGGATTTGAAGGTCTCCATTGGAAGGGTGAAGTGATTCATTTTGGCCTGCTACAAACTACAGAATAGGTTTAATTTTGATAGAGTAATAACTTATTTAGATAAATGCACATTTAAAGTCATGTTTTTTTGTGTTTTTGCAGGGATATTGGGCTACATAATTTTTAAGGCTCCCTCGGTCTCCCAGGTCACTCCAATTTTGATATTCCATCCAACTGCAATTTTGAAAGGAGATAAAATAGCCAGATATTTTAGGAAACAAAAAGTATAGATGAGATATCCTATAACAGAGGTTGACAATTTTTTTAAAGAGCCAAGCAGTTGATATTTTCGTGTTTGCAGGTCATACAGTTTCTGTTGCAACTACTCAGCTCTGCTGTGTAGCACAAACGCAGCCACAGATAGCACACAGGCAAACAGGTGTGGCTGTGTTGCGATAAAACTTGCTCTACATAAACAGGGGATGGGCCAGATTTGGCCTGCAGCCTATAGTTTGCCAATGTTGTTCTGTAATATAAAATTATACTCTGAACTATATGTAACTATCAGCAGAATCCAGAGCCTAGGGTTCTTTGGAGGATGCTCTGACCCACCTGCCCTGTGTGGACGTGTCCTCAGTGGAAGCCCAAGGTCCATGTAAGACGGGTGACGATTGCCCTCCACTCTGCTCAGCACGAGGCACTCTCCGCCTGGGCTCTCCTTGCACAGGGACAAGGCCACTCTGGGGAACATTCCCACAGCACAAACCAGGACAGCCAAGGCAGCTAAGACAGCATTGCCACCTGAAGAAAGATGGAATGAAGACAGGAGCAGGCAACTAAGAGATCATTTACCTGAATCCAAGTTTCTAATAAATCGTCACGTGAAATGAGAGTCTCATGGCATGCAGGACAGTTACTTGAAATTTCAGGGAGGCAAATTTTCCCTCAATATAAGGAAGAACTTTATAAAAATTACAGCTGCTTCATAATGTAATTGGCTGCTTTTAGAAGTTTTCCTTTCACTCGAAATGTTGAGAAAAGATCAAATTAGTACTTATAAATTAAACTAACTAGATGGTTTTGGGCTGGGCTTTTTCCTACTGATGTTTTTCTCTAGACTTTTAAATCAAGACAACATATTCAGTCTTTTTGAATTTTCTTTCTAAATAAGATGAAAAATTTAAGCTCTGTGGTGCTCTACTAAGTGAACCATTATAACCAAAAGCCTTTAAATAAAGACATGTTCTTTAATGAATAACTATTAGCATGATTCAATTATCGAGGGTGATGACAAAACAAAGCATAACATCTGCACTCCGCCAAATTAAAAGCGCCATGTTCTCCTCCACAGGACATTCCATTGAGCAATTAGTTATCCGTCACTAACAATGCCTAATTAAAGGATAACATGAGAGGGAAAGAAAAAATATAACAAAAAATTGATAATGTAAACAATTCAGATGATCACTGATGCTCCAAACTATAGTTTCAGGAAACATCTGTCATTGCAGATACTTTATACAGAAAAGTTAAATCATAAAAAAGATATTTCTGAATACAGACACTTCTCAGTTTGGGGGATATCTATACATCCTAGGGCTTAGCTGACTTTTCAAAAAATTAAATTCACAGCAATTAAAACTCGGAGGTCTGGGGGTTGGGAAAGAGGTGGATGATGGGAGGTTGCTCGGTGGGTACAATGTGTGTCGCTTCTGTGATAGATCCACTGAGGGCCCTGACTTCACCATGATGCAGAATATCAATGTAGCAATTGTCCCCCACGAATATACACAAATAAAATTAAGTTTAAAAAGAGTACAATAAAACTCTAAAGCATAAAAACAAATTAAAGTCAAAAGCAGAGTTTTCTGTTGCTCCCCAAGGTGATGTCAAGCCTTGGAGACCACCAGAAAGGACAGTTTTTATACTGAAAAAAAAAGAAAGAATATCTTGCTATTGGGGTAAACAATGCCGAAATCCCACCTATTAGAGACAAGCTGTGCATCTCTCAAGCCCTAATGCTCCAAGTTCTGGATAAGTTGTTCACCTTCTGTATCCATCTTCTAGGGCTGCTGTAACAAAATGCCATAAACTGGGTGGCTTACACAAGAGAAATTTATTTTATCACCGTTCTGTAGACTTGAAGGTCAAGGTCAAGGTCCTGGCAGTGCTGGTTTCTTCCAAGGACTGTGAGGGAAGGCTCTGCCCCAGGCCCGTCTCCTTGGCTTGTAGGTGGCTGTCTTCTCCCTGTATCTGCATGTTGTTCTCCCTGTCCACATTTCTCCTTCTGATAAGCACACCAGCCAGATAGGATTAGGGCTCAGCCTAATCCTCATTTTAATTTGATTTCCTATGTAAAGACCCTATCTCCAAACAAGCTCACATTCTGCGGTGCCAGGGGTTAAGACGCCAACATATCACTTTTTTAGTGGGGATAGATGAAATCATAACAGCCTCCCTGGAGCATGAAAGTCTTAATTCACCTCTAAGGATTTTTATCAGCAAAATAGGGTCCTTATTTTTGCTCAGGGCAACTCATTTCTGCTCTCTCCCTGGCACATAATTAGACTAGACAATGCAGGGCAGCTTCCTGAGGCATGAAGAACCTTTTCATCATACGTGTTCCCTGGCATTTGTGATTAGTCCACCACAAAACATATGTGTGTGTGTGTGTGTGTGTGTGTGTGTGTATTTAGAAATCTTCAGATAATTCCAAAGACCTTACAATATCAAATCTGCCTTTGACCAAACCAGAAGGACATGAGTTCTCAATACACTGGAGCTACAGAGTTTGGGCTGATATGCCTTAAAAATCAGTGCATAAAATCCTAACTGAATACAGTCTGCACAGCACCACAGACTGAGAGCTTGGGAATAACACGGCTCAGCATTTCTGAGCTCTGCAGTACGGCAGCCCCCCACCAGAGCCAGCAACTGGGTGCTGAACAGAACGTGCAGTTGAGAATCAGCGTGGGTCTCCATAGGCTACTGGACTCATTAGGGATGGTCTAAGCTCGTTACACTCGTTTGTTCTCAGCCGTGTCACAGTGAGCAGCAGCAGAGGAGCTCCCAGCTGACACAAGGATTCACAGCCCAGGAGGCAGGAGGTCAAAATTCCGTTCTCGGCCCTGTTACCACTCAGCAAACACAAATCTCCCTCCATGGGCATTTCCATTTTTCAGACACTGAAACAGAGATCCCATACTTTTAGAATATTGGTGAGGAGAGTAATGTCGTGTTTTCCCTACAATCTCAGATCTTCAAAGTAAGTTTTAATGAAAATACAAATATCTTAAAAATTGTACTAGAGCTTATTTTCTTTTCTGGTACTTAGGGCTAAAGAATGAGGCACTATCGTGGGTTGAATTGTGTCCTCCGAAAGACACACTCATGTCTTCACATTCAGTACCTCTGAACGTGACCTGATTTGGGAACAAATGTCACATTTCACTCGGGTGGTGCAAAGGCAATTTATGTGATCAAAGCATTTGTAGCCCCATAATATTCTGAAATAACAAAAAAAAGAATAGGCATTTGATAAAGTTTAACATCTATTTAGATTTTTTTTTAAAATCACTAAAATAAGAATATAAGTGAACTTCCTGAACATGATAGACTGCTTCTACAAGAAACTTATATTTAACATTATGATTAATGGTGAAATACTCCTTTCCTCCTAAGAGCAAGATCGAAAACAAGGATATCTGTTCTCTCTACATTTATTAAACATCATATTAGAAGTCGTGGTCAATCAAAAAGTCAAGAGACGAAATAAATGCCATGCAAATTAGAAAGTGTAGTAGGAAGCCTCTCAGATAGTCCCGCCCAGTGTTTTTCGACGCCTGGGACTCATGCCATCATCTCATACCCTCTCCACGAGTGTGGGCTACACTTATCAATCTGATTCTAACAAACAGAAGTGAAAGAAAGTCACTCCTGGTATGAAGTTCTAAAAAGACAGTGGCACTTGCTGGGCAGTCTCTGGCTCCCTCTCTGTCAGGTCACCAGTTGTATATTATGAGGTCACCCGGGAAGTCTATGCAGAATTCCAATGGCAAGAAACCAGAGCCTGCCAGCCATGACATGAGTGAGCTTTAAAGTAGATCTTCTGAGCCTGCCAACAGCCAAGTGAGTGAGCTGGGAAGCGGATACCCTCACCCAGTTTAACCTTTGTATGAGACCACAGCCCCAGCCAACAGCCTAACTGCAGCCTCAAGAGAAACTTAAACCAAAGGTACCCAGCTAAGCCATATCCACATCCCTGGCCCACAGAAAGTCTGAGATTAAAATGTTGTGTCATTTTAAGCCAAATTATGTCATTTTATTTCAGGTAATTTGTTATGCAGCAATAAATAAATCAAACATATAGGAAGAAATACAACTGTCTTTATTTGCAAAAGATATGATCTCTATTGAAAGAAATTAAGAAATCTATGAAAGGAATTCTAGAATTAATGAGTTCTTCAAGATCACAGGATGTAATATCAATTATATTTCAATATACTTGCAACAAAAAATTAAAATTAGGAAAATAAACATTAAAATAAACTAAAAAACAAATGCAAATAAATTAAATAACCTATGTGCAGAATCTGTAAGCTGGAAACTACAAAACATTGCAAGAGAACTTAAAAAAAATCTATATACTGAAGAATAGACCATGTTCAACAGAATCAATAGTGTTATGATGTCAATCCTCTCCATATTTTCTATAAATTCAATAAATTTTCTGTCAAAATATGAGCAGGCTTTTTAATAAAACTTGACAAGTTGATACTAAAATTTATATGAGACTTCAATGACCAAAAATTGGCAAAGTTGTTTTGAAAAAATGGAAAAATAGATGGAACATTTATTTCAATATTTCAGTGTTGTAATTGCTTTTCATCCAAAATGCAATATAAAAGTTTTGTTTCGTTTTGGTCTGTTTGGATTAGCTTGGTTTTTTTTTCTTTGTTTTCATTGACTTAACATTATTTCATAGCGAAAATTGCAGGCAGAGAATATGGCTAGAATGATTTATGTTTTGAGGATAGGTTGCAATTTTATAGTTGTAATTATTCCATGAAAATAAACTTTAAAAATGTGTGTGTTGAATATTTGCTGCCCTATATAATGCTATAATTCAAGCCATGACTAGTGCATTTCTGTAACAAATTTTATAAAAGGAAGAAAATATTTCAAACTGGGAATGATCCAAAAAAAGGAAAGTTAGCAATTGTCCTAATTGGCACATCTGTGACCTCTTTTAGTAGCTCCTCCTTCTACAACCTCTTGTGAGCTGAAGACACTCTCCCTGAGCCCACCACATCTCTAGGGTGTCTCCTTCTAAGGCCCATCTCCTAATGCTCTGCAGAGGGTTGTCTGTTCATGTCTTTAATCTTCCCTGTGTCCTTTTATCACCTTGATATAAGCTAAGGGATATGTTTCCAATTTTTATTTATGTGATATGAAAGCACTATATAAATAATAACAATTTATTTTTAAAAAAACATTGTAAGTATTATGTTTTTCTACTGTAGAAGAAAGTGCTAATAGTCAGTTTTCCTTTATAGCTTAGGCCATAGGAAATGGAATTCTGCATCCTCTGTGGAACAACCTACCCTGCTAATGTGCATAACATCCCTTCCTAGTTTCTTTAACCCTGAATCAGCCCTGAAGTGACACCTTCAGCAGCTCCTCCTAGAAAATGAGATTTCCTAAGCCTCTGTGTTAGTATGACTCTATTTTTAAGCTGCTAGTTAGACAATCATGCCATCAAGTTACTAAATCCTTTCTGAGTTTTGCTGCTTTCCTTCTTCCCCCTTCACTCCCATTTTCAGTGTGGGTGAAACTCCGTCAAAGTGTTGCACCTGGTGTCCTAGTTATACCTCATCTCAGCAGTGGGAAGACCCCCCTCAGCCCCACACCAAGAGCTCCCACCTCTTTTGTGTGATGATCCTCAATGAGCAAGTGCCTTGGGAGGTGGACGGGCCTCTCTAGGGATTTGCCCCACCCAATAGGTTACAGGACAACAATGTTGATAATCACTCAGTGAGTTCAGATCATTTTTCTTATAATAGTTTATTTAGTGGGAAAATATAGTTGCTAATATGAAAAGGAAGAGATATATATGCACACACATAAGATATATATCCTTTTTTTTTTTTTGTAATTTTTAGTTTTCTGTAACTCCAGTTAGTATAGACTCTGAATTACTAATCAGCCCACCACGCCAGGTAGGAAACTTAGTGCTAGCTCTTTGGGGTGCAGCCTTTACTGCTAAGCCTTGCCCCACAGCTCTGGACTGTCCCCATGTCAAGGCACTGGGGAGGTGGGCACAGGGAACAGCCAGGTGCCCCCTCGTCAGCCCACAAAACAGCACCTATACCTCCAGAAGCTATAGGCAAGGGGCAGAGGGCTGACTACACATGGAATATGCTTTGACTGATTGATTTACCACTCACTGTGGGAAACATCCACTCCTGTAATTCACCCAGCCACTATCTTCTTTATGTACAGATAAGATAAGTCCCCAGAAAATAAACAGTACCATGGTGGGCATCTTTTCTCATACATCTCTGAGCACTTGGCTAATTTTCCCAGGTGAGAGGATATGCACATGCCAAAGTTTTAAAGAGAAATATAAAAGTCCTTATAGAGTTAAAAAAAAGAAAAGAAAGAAAAGAAAACTCTTATCAGCAACATGAAAGTGGCAGTTCCAACATCCTGCCAATGGCTTTTACCATTTTTTATAAATCTTTCTAATTTGATAAGTTAAAAAATGTCATCATTTAAATTTTCTCTCTTAAGTATCTCCTATTTGTATAGATTAGCTCTTTTTTAAAACAATATTTTTGTTATTTAATTGAATTTGGAAGAAGTGTTTCTGTTATATGGCAGGTATTTGTCTTGATTGTCCATTAATTTTGAATTTTTAATGATATAAAAATTTTTAATATTTGAAAATGAATTTAGTTACCTATTTCTACTAATGTGTCAGCCACTATTGTCTGCTTAGAAAAACACCTATTACCTTACTACAATATAGGAACCTATATTTTCTTTTAGACATTTTGTGCTTTAATATGTGCACTACAAGGGATTCGGAATGAATTGACTGAGGAAACTAACCGGGAAGCAGGACTAGCTGAGAACTAGGTGGTTTGTCTGAAATGCGGAAGGCTCCCTGGAGCTGCAGGTGTGGGCACTGGGTGAAGTGTTCTGAGGACTCCCCAGCTCAGCGTCAGGCACGGGAGCCACACACCTGTGTGGAGATTCATCCCATGCAGACTGTGGCTGCTGACCCCAGCTCGCCTGCAGCCCCTTCTGCCACCTGAGGGCCTCCGGTCCCAGGCCAGGCAGAGAGGCCTTGGGCCCCATTCCCCTGGGCTGTACCTGCCACAGGCTCCTCACCCCAGGGACACGTGGCATCCAGCTGCTCTTCCCTTCCTGGCATTGTTAGAGGCAGCTGTTTCACAGAGCCTGATGTGTCTCTTAATCAATTTGAAAACAAATGCCAACATTTCTGGCTTGTCTGGGCCTGGACACCCCACTTGCCTGTGAAAGGTAATGACGCGGCCAGAGGACAACCGAGGTCAGCAAGCCTCACTCTCTGGACAGCAGCTCTGACCTATCTTTTTTCCTTTTTTCTTTTTTTCCTTTTTTTTTTTGGTTCTTTTCATTTCTTCTTCTCTTATAAAAATATACTCATGTCTAGGTGACATAATCATAGCATTAAATTAAATATTTTGCTAAAAATATTATTTGATCATTTTGAAAACTCTTGAAATTCTATGATTTTGTTTTGAACATCTGTTTTGAATGTGATCACGGGGAGACAAGGACACACACGGGGACGTCTGTGAGAGGAGCGCCATCTGTTTGATTAGCTTTAGGACTTGTTTGTGAGAATATAAATAACATTCTAGGAAAAAAATTTCAAAAACAATGCTTTCTTGTCAACTAAGGGAGATAACTAGCATTTTATTTCAGGCAAAAATGCATATGAACAAGAAGCATTAATTTGATGCAACCCTGGAAGTCACAGAGCTTGAGTCCTGGTTGCCATGGAGATACCACCCACCTCTCACCTGTGCTACATTAGTGACAATTAAGATGAACCATTTTGTACTTTGTACTTTGGTCCCTGGGTAGACATCACCACAGAGAACCAGTGTTCTTGAATTTACACAAAAAATCCATATTGGGATAAAATATTCCCATGCCGAGGCTCCACCTCCAGAGATTTTGGTTTATTTGTTTTGCGATTAGCCCTTGGCATTAAAATCTCCCCAGGTGACAAAAAAGCCCAGCTAGAATTATGAATTCCTGATTAAATATGAGGTAAGTACTGAATGGCAAGCAATTGTTCCAAATCCTTTTTCTTTTTTAAAAAAAATCTTTCCCCAAACTGAGACAAACAAATTATATCCAAAACATAGCATCTACCTGTATAAATATGACAACTTAGATGAAATGGTCCAATTCCTCAAACAGGACAAACTACCATAACTCAATGAATATGAACTAGATAATATGAATTGTTTTATAACTATTAAGGATATTAAATTCATAATTTTAAACTTCAATCCCACCCATAAGAAGCTCCAGACTGTAATAATTTCACTGGAGAAGTCTACCAAACGTTTAAAGAATGAACACTGATCCCATGCAATCTCTTCCAGAAAATAGAAGAGAACACTCTCCAAATTCATTCTATGAAGCCAGAGTTACCTTTATAACAAAACCAAACAAAGACTTCAATTATTTATTAATACCATAAAAGAATCATACACATCAATCCCCTCATGAATACAGATGCAATAATTAGCTGAAAGAATTCAGCAATATATAAAAAGGATTACACACCATGAACAAGTGGGGTTTATTCCAGGTATTTAAGACAGATTAATTATTCAAAATCAATCAAGAAGCAGAAGTCCTAGGAAAGTTTTTGCACTCTGAGGAATTAATAACTTCACCAATGGCCCTGAAGCCATCCACGGGCAATCCCTGATGGCCCAAACCTCTAACCACTCACAGATTTTAACTTGTAAACTGAAGGGGTTAAGCTAGATTGCCCTTAAGTTCCCTCCCAACCTGCATTCTCTATCAACAGGTTATCTATGTGACAGTCATTAGAGACACTCACAGATATGAATTTTCTTCTCCTTCCTCCCAGGAGATGGCAGGGTTGACCATCCTCTTCCCTTTGAAAATTGAATGTGGCATGGAACTTGCTTTGGCCATTGATGTGTGAGTGCAAGTAAAATACATCACTGCAGGTTGCCAGCTTTCAGCACCAATACATGGTTTGCTGCATGTCGTTTTACCTACAGCGCAAGTGTGAAAATATGCACTGAGATGAAGTTTTTGTCAGTCTGAACCTTGAAAAACTATGAAGGACAAAGCATCCCTACCAGCCCACCTTAGGCAAGTGGTGCCAATAAGAAATAAAACATACTTATCTTCAGTCATTGAGAATCTTAGGATTATTTGTTGCTATAGCAAAACAAAGTTTATTCTGGCCGATGTCATATAACCCAATTTTTGAAAACTTAAGTGTTTTGTGTCTTAATGAGAAGGACCAATGATAATATGTAATCATAATGATGATAATTTTGATTCTGAGAGAGTATTTTACTTATGAAAGAAGAAAGAGGGTTTTTTAGTGTGTGACAATTATAAAACCTATCTATGACTTTACTCAGTCACTGAGATTTATAGATTTCAATGTGTTCCCAAGTTTTCTGATTCTGAGGCTGAGAACTGACAATATTAGGTTCTTTTGGAAATGTGGCTCTAAAGTGACAGGAGACAAAGGTGCACTGAGAGCTAATTTTGCAATTCACTGGTCAGTGAATTAGACTTCAAGGAGAGAATTCAAGGAGGAGACAGTTCATAGAAATATAATAGAGTCAATTTTCTCCTTCGGGATTATATTTTATTAGGTTTTATTCTGTACTTAAATATTTGTTATTAGTTAATGCTTATGGCAATGAGTGAGGTAGATGGCATTCAACTGAGATATGCCAAAAATTACATGAAAAAATTAAAGTAGCAAGGTTATTTAGCACAGCTCCTTGCTAATAAAAATGCATTATTAATAAAGATGATTATCATATAACAGGCAGATGCCCCTAAGGGTTTTTAAGTCCAGAGGTATAACATAGCCATCAAAGACATAAAAGTAAACCAAGACACAAAATGAGAGCCTATTCCCAAACAGTTGCTGAAATTGTAGAACCTAAGTTGCTGAACTGGGACGAAACTTTCTCTTACCAAAGCCTCCCTCAGGGTGTCTCTCTGGCTGCTATCATCCTAGACTGATATGAATTGAAATCACAAGTGTCCTCTGTCTAGATAAGTCTTTCAATCAAAACTCTACCTAGTGCTCTTGTCATTTATAGTATGATATCCTGTATTTTTGCCTTTGTGGTTCATACATTATAAGGCAGTGCAATGAAATACCAGTAAGTCCTCAGCTGAACTTTAGAATAACAGCAGCGACAGCAGGAAACATATCCTAACTTTGTTCTTTGTTCTCTTTCTTGTGCTGAAGGTACTAAAATACTCTCACCTGCCAGAACCAAAGCAGGGCTCTAACTTGTCTGATAACTGGAACTGTATCTTTTTTATTAGTATTAACAGCGCATACTTGCATTGAAGAATTACATGGTAGAACAGATGGAAATACACTTTTGGATACTCTTGAAAAAGCATTCAGGAACAAAAAAAATAACACTCACTGAGTATGTAAATTTGAAGCAATAGTGGACAAGATAGGAAAGTCACATGAACACAATTCAGAGATATTGATGGGACTCTGAAGGCTGAAGTGTAAATAGTACTTCTCGCCTTAAGACAGCTTGTTACAGAGTCTCAGCCCTTTAATGGAAGGCTAAGATAACTCCTGTTGGGTTGTGGTTCAATCACTGAAGTCTTAGTGAAAATCCAAAAGGAATTCCTGCAGAGTAGTCTGCCGAAGGCTATTTTGCATATTTGTTGCTGATTTCCAGACACATCTTGATCTGGGCATGTGGTCTTCTATTCATACCAGCTGTGTGTCAATAGCGTGTTGAAACTTGATGCTCATCCAGGACAGCTAGGACTTGGGATAGGAAAATCAACAAGACGTGATTCTGTCTTACAACTTACTGCTGAAAGACAAAACAGTTTGGCCCTGAAAGAAACTTCCTCTGCTCTTTTTATAGCTTAGCAGAGAGGTGGTTCAAAATGTAAGAGTTTTCTCAATAGAACAGGCTATCAGATGCTGCTCACCCTTCCTAACAAAACCACTTCTCAAACTAGGGAGTGTCTATTGGTAACAGTCACACAAGTATTCCCTGCCTTTTGACTTTATAAATTTGAAGAGTACCAGACTGAAGGAGGTACTGTATACTGGTAGGTTGGCCATGGTGTATAAGGACTAAGGTGTGGGATATTGAGAGTCCATGGATCAGCTCCTAAGTTATTGCCCAATAAACCCCATGTTCTGTCTACATACTAGTGGTGTTTGACAGTAACCCGTTTGTGCAAACAGGAAGGACAAGGCAAGTAAATAACCCACCCACACAGTGTTGAAGTAAAAGCAATGTTCTACTATACTGTGAAAAAAAGAGCATGAATTTCATCTGCTATCTATGAGAAGGCTACATGGAAAATGTGGTAATTAGGTTGGACCTGAAGGATAAGTAGAATTGGGTAGGGGCAGAGAGAAGGCATTGGGGTTGAAGTAAGGGATTCCAGACGGGTGTGGGATATTTTGGTGGTGTTATGGTCTGGGGATGGGGGACATGTCCCCCCCAATACATATGTTAACACTTAATATCAATGTGATAGTATTAATAGGTGCAGTCTTTAGGTGATGATTAGATCATAGGAGTGGGGCCCTAATGAATTGGATTAGTAATGTTATACCAGAGACGAAGGGAGCTATTCACTCCTTCCAACTTTTCCGTTGTGTGAGAACACCTTGAACAGTACTATCTATTATATGAGGAATGTGCCTTCACTAGACATTGAACTTACCTGTGCCTTGATCTAGAGCTTCCCAGACTCCAGAGCTATGAGAAATAACTTTCTAGTCTTTATATATTACCCAGCCTAAGGTATTTTGTTATAGTAGCACAAACAGACTAAAGGAAGTAGTGAGAAACCCTGTAGGGTTTGAGTATATGTGCTCTTCGTAGATGGCATCTCTGTGAATAGCAGAGGGCACAGGGACTAAAACGTGCACTGGTTTACGCTACAGCCCTCCTAGGAATGCCCACGTCAGCAGTACAGTTATCAGGAGGAATCTGGAGCATAGAGCTGAAACGGATGTAATATCTGTTGGAATATGTTGTCACTTCATAATGGCTTTCCACCTCTCCTTCAAAGCATTGTTTCTTTTAAACGGGGCAGTCTTGAGCTACTATTCATTGCAAACATTCTGTTATGCATACATTTATTTCAACGGACACATTTTACTAATCATGTGTCATAATTTTGTCTGGTATTTGATGGTATTAGATCCTACTTTTTTCTCTTCCAACAATTGGATTTGTTTGTTTTCTTCTGTAAGGTCTAGGGTTTGCATTTGTTGTTAAAATGGACCTAAAGTCATCGGTATCAAAAGAGAAAAGATTACTCTCTTTTAAAATTTTTAAGAAAACATGTATATTCAAACACTAAGTGAAATATATCATCTCCCTTAGACATTCCACAAATAATTATAATTTTCTAATAAGGCTTATTGATTTTAGCAGCATAAATACCAGAAAAAAATGTAAAAGGTCACCCAACTACTTCATCATATTTTTGTCTGGAAAATGTGCAATATCATTAACATAAGTTAGAATTTTAAATTTGACAAAAAACTTCAATAGGCAGGTGCTGATAGCTGTAGATGTCTGAAAGCAAAAGTCTTAAAGACTAAGGTCAGGGAAAAAATATAAATTTTATAGGTGAACTCAGCTTGAAATATTCCAGTTTCTGGAGATGGAGCATGAATTGGTAAAAAGGGCAGGTTTATCACATTAAATTAAAGATGGATGTAATGTTCTTTTTCACCACTCATTCTGACTGCCTTAGTTTTTAATACACAGCTGGCTTTGACCTTCTCAGATATCCATTCCCAGAAGTTGGGGTAACTAGCCCTTCTGAATGGCCTCTGGCAGGGGGAGGGGGAAGAATTACAGTGTTCAATACAAATTTCTGTTAAAAAGAAAAAGCAATTTTTAACCTACAATTCTATATACATCCTTATTAAACATGAAGGTGAAATAGACACATTTTAGGTAATCAAAAGCAAAGACATTGCATTGCTAGAAGTCTGTACCAAAAAAGTTAAAGAAATTTCTTGAGGTTGAAGAAAAACAACCCTTCATGGAAACTTGTGTCTATATGAAAAAAGGTAGAATAATGGAAATAGTATTTATGTAAGTAAATATATCAGAATTTTCAAAATTTATTTTAAAGCTTAGTAATTCATTCTCAAGCTTTTTGGTCTCACAATATCTTTACATTAATAAAAACAATTGAGGATGCCAGAGAGGTTTTATTTATATAAATTGTAGCTACTAATATATTTAACATATTAGAAACAAAGATACTTAAACGTAAGGCACAAAACCATAAAAAATCTAGAAGAAAATGCAGGAAAAACTCTTCTAGACATAGGCCTAGGCAAATAATTTATGACTAAGATCCCAAAGGCAAATATAGCAATAACAAAAATAAATAAATGGGACTTAATTGAATTTAAAATCTTCTGCACAGCAAAGGAAATAATCAGCAGACTAAATAGACAACTTACCGAATGGTGGAAAATATTCACAATAAAGGGCTAATATCCAGAATCTACAAAGAACTCAAACAAATAAGCAAGGAAAACCCAAAAAACTCCATTAAAAAAGTGTGCAAAAGACATGAACAGAAGTTTTCAAAAGAAGATAGACAAATGATCAAGAAACATATGAAAAAATGTTCAATATCACCAATCATCAGGAAAATTCGCTTAAAACTACAATGAGATACCACCTTACCCCTGTCAGAATGGCCATTACTAAAAAGTAAAAATCAATAGATGTTGGTGTGGGTACAGTGAGAAACGAACACATATGAACTGTTGGTGGGACTGCAAATTAGTGCAACCTCTATGGAAAACAGTATGGAAATTCCTCAAAGAAATAAATATAAACTTATCATTTAATCCATCAATCCCACTCCTGGGCATCTACCCAAAGGAAAAGAAATCATTTCATCAAAAAGACACCTGCACTCAAATGTTTATTGCAGCACAATTCACAATTGCAAAGATGTGGAATCAACTTAAGTGTCCATCAACTGACGAGTGGATAAGGGAAATGGCATATATGTACCATGAAGTGCTACCATAGCCATATAAAGGGAGGAAATAATGTACTTTGTAGCAACTTGGATGGAACTGGAAGCCATCATCCTAAGTGAAGTATCTCAGGAATGGAAAAACAAACACCACATGCACTGTGTACTAATTGGGAGTTAAATCATGGACACAAAGGTATGTAAAGGACATTGGAAACCAAGAAGGGGGAAGGATGGGGGTGTGAGGGGTATAAACTTACCTATTGGATACAATGAATGCTATTGTCATGACATGCACACAAAAAGCCCCAATTTAAGCATGAGTTAAAGAAAAAATCACAAGAAATATTAAAAATAGTTTAATAAATGATAAATAAAGTAATACATATTAACTATATGGAATTCACCTAAAGCAGAGCTTAGAAGAAAAGTATAGCTTTTCCCGCTTATATGCAAAAAGATAAAAGATTCAAATCAGTTACAGTGACCTAAGCTAACACATTAAAAATCTAGAAAAAGAAGAGCAAGTAAAATGAAAAGTAAGTAAAAGGAAGAAATCATAAATATAAGAGCATAAAAAACCAGAAATAAAAAACAAGGGAGCAAACAAGCAAAACAAGGAACTTAGAGGTCATCACCGCATTCTAGCAAAATGTAAAAAACTAAAAAAAAAAACTGAAAAATCAACAACTCTTCATAGATCTGTCAGAGAAGTGAGGTCACAGGGCAAAGTTCTGCCTCCAAAATAAAACATACAGGTAGATACAGAGAATCAAAACTTACCAGAACAGAAGTCCATGAGCAGAAACCACCACTGGCATAGAAATATCTGAATGATAATTAACACATGGCTGAAGGATCCACACTTTTTCATGCAATTGAAAACACCAAAAATGCTTCACAAAAGAAAGAATCAGATTGTTCCTATTTCAGTGGATAATTTACATTTATAAAGAGAAGCAGACAGTGTAATCAGTCAAGAAAGTTTGTCTAAATAGAAGACCTTGTCGAAAGACTAGTTCACCTTTTAATTTTATATATTTAAAAAAAATAGTTATTTCTCCTTTCTGAGCTTTGGCATTGCCTCAGTTTTAACACTCAAATTGGTAAGAAAAATTATTCCATGGGACTTGGTGAATATGTAAATGACTGCCAATACCTACACAAAGTCAATTATAATTAAATTTATCATGCTTCCAGCTAAGGTCTGATTCATTATGAGGAAGTAAATTTTCAGATGACTTTGAATAAATGCTAGAATAATATCAGTCTCCATTTCCTTCCCTTGAAGCACTATTAACAATCGGCCAGTGGCAGTGATTTAAAATGCGTTCCATTTGGAAACCAGTCATAGGAACATCCCTACAGAAGTAAAAGAAAATGAAATAGCTTAATATGTGCATAGCCCTCTTTTAAACTGCATGCTAGCAAAGTTCCTGGATTAATATGTTTATAATAATACATCACAATATTTTGATTCTGGTCAGTTTTCCAAGGAATTTATTCTACAAATACAATCTTCCTTCCCAAAGTCACAGGTGAAAAGTCCACATTTATGGGAAAAGCTGTTAGAAAGTTGTCTTTATGGACCTGTTTGAAGAAATTAACTCAAGTGTAGCACATCAAATATTCTCTTCCAGGATTTTATGTCCTGAGCAAATGACTTCAGATGTTGGGGCCAGTTGGCACTCATATTATTCACAGAAGCAGTGACGATGATGTGTTGAGCAAAATCTTCCCATGCCATGACCTTTGGTCTGCTCACTACTGCCCAGCCCACCTTGATTGCACGTTTAGTTCTTGAGCACTGGCCTCCAGGTTTTTTTCTGAGCTCCTGAAAGGATTCCAGTAAATCTCATTTTTTATTAAGATGGCCAGAGTTGATTTCTTCTATTAGTAACCAGAACTGTGATTTTCACAGACACTCAGACTTTTCCCCTTGCTCACTCTCAGAGGAACATTCCCATATTGGTGGGTTTCAGCATCTTCCTCCATATTGTATTGACAGTGAAGAGAGAGAAAAAGGAGGAATTTTTCGCTTTGTCCAAGGAAAGTCTTGGCAAGGTAAGGCTGATCCTATTACATCCAACTGGGCAAGATAATTGCTTTCATCCCCACCATTTCCACTGTGCACCTACTCTTATGATATCTCACCTGAATACTTCAATAGTGCCCTAAAATGTGATAGAGAGATTCAAATTCTATGGCTTTGGAGTGAGCCAGATTCAAGTTTGAATTTCAACCTTTGCTCTTAATAATTTTACATCCTTAACATCTCAGACTCTTATTTCTTGAAAATGTATGTGTTACTTACTTAACTTGCACATTATTAAAAGGATGAGACACATAGCGACTGAGACATCTGTGTGCACCATAAATGGTAGCTATCATCATCTTTACCATCATCATCATCATCAACATGACGCTTCTTCCTCTGATCTCTCCCACTCTAATCTTGCTGCACAGGAATGCTGAAGGGACTGAAATCATCTCACTTTTCTGCAGAACAGTACAGTGGAAGCATCTCACATTGTGGAGCTGGACAGGTCTGTTTAAAATTCAGACCCGCCAAGTTCTGGCAGTGTGAAAATTCACACACCAATGAAATCCAAAAATTTGGTCAATACTAATTAGTGTGCACTTAACATATATGAGATTCAATCCCTTTTCTGTAAAAAAGGTATAAATTACCTTACTGAAGATTTGTCAGAGTTAAATTAGACAATATTTTTAATACCCAGCACCATGACTGACTCATAGTAAGTGTGCAATTTCTATTCACTTTCTCCTTTCTTCTCTTCCTTTTCTTCTTCTTTTTTGCTCCTCCTAATTCTTCAAAACATAACATCCACTCAGTTAGCACTAAAATTCCTGCTCAGCTATATCTTATTCAGTTCAGGCTGCTATAAGCAAGTACCATAGACTGTGTGGCTTATAAACAGTAAAAATGTATTTTTCAATTTTGGAAGCAGGAAGTCCAAGGTCAGGGTGCCAGCGTGGTCAGCTCTGGTAAGGGCTGTCTTCTGGGTTGCAGACTGCTGACTTCTCACTGCCTTTCACGTGGTGGAAACTGTGAGCTAGCTCTCTGGGGTCTCTTTATAAGGACACTAATCCCATTCCTCAGGGCTTCGCCTTCATAACTTAATCACCTACCAAATGTCCAAGCTCCTAATACCATTATTTTGGAGATTAGAATTTAACGTATGAATTTTGGGGGAACACAGTGTTCAAACCATAACAACCTGGCTTCAATTTAACCTTTACCATCATCTTCAATTTTCCTTCTACTGAGTCCTCCTTTCCCCAGAGCAATCTCGGCACCATTTTCCATCTCTGGGCACTACTGCCCCGACCTATTCCTCTGTCTTTGCCACATTCCCTCCCCAGCAGGCGTCACCCTCGTCTCTGCACCCAAAGACCTTGGTGGCCCAGTTTTCAGCCTGCTTCCTTACAAAGGCCTCTCCCCCATTGCATCATTCCCAGGGTTCGTCTTCATCGCTGTGTGCTCTGTTTGCTCCGCTCTTCCTCGGAGGCTGTCTCTGCCACACCTGCTGTCCCACAGTGGTCTTCAACTCCAGGCATCTGGTTTCTCACCAGCCAGACTCCAGGCTTTTCTCAGGCAAGGAGGCACAGTAAGATACCCTCTCACATAGTGTCTACAGACACTTAGGGGCTTCTCTCTACTCACTGATGTTTTCATTCTTTATCTATTCCCCCATTGGAGACTGCACAAATTCATTCATTCTCTCTTTCTCTCTTTACTTTGATAATTGAACTGAAAACTCAATATTAAACATGACAGAATTGAAGAGGAAGAAACTTTTAAATTTTAAGTGTGTATCTATGAATGATAGAACTGAAATTCTCAGATGAAAATTATTAATCCTCGTTTTTTATTATTTTCAGAACATAAGTTATTGTATAAAAGAACCAGAGAAACTGGATATTTTTGGCATCTTCTTTCATTTTTATGGACTACTCATTGCCATATGATTAGAGAAGCTTATGATGACACCTTTTGAAATCAGAGTGGAGGCTGCCAAGGCTCCCCAGGTCTGTCTTCCTGCAGCCCTGCAGAGGCAGCACCAGGTAAACAACATTATGACATGTAACTTTCAGAGCTCCAGCGCATGCCACACCTGGGCTGCTTGAGCCATGGCTGGGGTGGCAGCAGAGCACTACACCAGGATGCAGGGAGCAGAGTGCTGAGGCAGCCCTGGGATGTGAGCCCCTGGAGAGTGCCAGGGCTATCCCATGAAATCATTCAGCTATCCTAGTCCTACGGGTCTGTGATAGGAGGGGCAGCCTCAAAGATATCTCTGAAACACCTTCACAGTTTTTTATCCCTTGTCTTGAGGAATAGCACCTGGCTCCTTTCTCTCCAGCTAATCTCTTTGGCAAATGGTCACTAGACTACACGCTTGGTGTCCTCTCCCAAACATGTTTTTTCACTCTGCCTGGCCAGGCTGAGGTTTTCCAGATCTTTCTAGTCTGCTTCCCTGTAATTATAAATTCTGTCTTTAAATTATTCCTTTGCTCCTGAATACCAGTATCAGTGGCCAAAAGTAGCCATATAGTTCCTCCTATATTTTGCTTCAAAATTTCTTCAGCCAGATACCTTCATTCATCACTCTCAAGTTTGGCCCTCCACCATGCCCTCAGGCATGGACATGGCTCAGCTGGGTTCTTTGCCAATTTATAGCAAGGACGGCATTTCCTCTGGTTCCCGATACCTTTTTCCTGAGTTACGTCTGAAACCTTATTAGAATGGCCTTTCCTGTCCATATTCCTATCAGCATTCTGGTCATGCCTACTTAACCGATCTCTAAAGAGTTCCAAATTTCCGTTGTCTTCTTGTCTTCTAAGCCCTCATTAGAACCTAGGATTTTTCTAGCCTGATCCTCTAAATTCTTCCAGCTCATTACCCAGTTTCAAAGCTGCTTCCACATTTTGGAGTTTTTATTATTGGCAACATCCCTGCTCTTGGCACCAATTTTCTGTCTTAGTCTGTTTTCTGTTGTTTATAAAAGAATACCTGGAACTGGGTAAATTGTAAATAAATGGACTGTGTTTCTTACAGCTAAGGAGGCTTGCTGGTGGGGACTCTCTGTGGCATCCCAAGGTAGTGCAGGGTATCACACTGTGAAGGGGCAGGGCTTGCTAACTCGCCAGGCAGGTCCCTCTTCCTCTCCTTAAAACCACCAATTCCCCTCCCATGATAATCCATTTATCCGTTAACCCATTAATCTATTAATTCATGAATAGGTTAATCCATTCTTAAGGGAAGAGCTCTCATGATCCAATCACCTCTTAAAGGTTCTACCACTCAATATTGCCACATTGGGGATTAAGTCTCAACATGAGTTTTGCTTGCACAGGGAGGTCAGTATTCAAACCATATCAAGACTTTCCCAGACAAACAAAAGCTGAGGGAGTTCATCACCGCCAGCGTTGTCTTACAGGAAATACTAATGGAAGTTCATTTAAACTGAAAGAAAGGGGAGTTAATTAGTAATATGAATATATATCAAAGTATAAAGTTCTCTGATAAATGTAAGTACATAATCAAATTCAAATAAAACTGTAATGGTGCATAAATCACTTATATCATTAGTATGAAAATTAAAAGATAAAACAAGAATAATTATTGCTACAATAATTTGTTTAAGGATCTACACAATAGAAAAACACTCAAATTTGGACATCAAAAACAAAGTATAGGGGGGAGAGTAGAACAAAAATGCTGAGTTTTCTTTCTGTGATCAAAGTTAAGTTGTTATCAACATAAAATAGCTATAACTATAAGATGTTTTATATAAGTCCCATGGCAACCACAAAGTGCAAACCTATAGTAAACACACAAAAGATGAAAAGTAAGGAATCAAAGTGCACTACCTGAGGAAATTATCTAATCATAAAAAAGATAGCAAGAGAGGAATTATAGAACAAAGAATCTATGAAACAACAAACAAAATGGCAGTAGTAAATTCTTACCAACAATAATTATCTTAAATATAAATGGATTAAATTCTTCAATCTAAATATGGAGTGGCTGGATGGATTAAAAAATAAGACCCAACTATATGCTACCTGCAAGAGACTCACAACAACTTTAAGGACTCACACAGACTGAACGTGAAGGGATGGAAAAAATATTTCACACAAATGAAAATCAAAAAAGAGCAGGGGTAGCTATACTCGTATCAGATAAAATAAACAACCTAATATTATACCTCAAGGAACTAGAAAAAGAACAAACTAAGAAGGGAGGAAATTATAAACATCAGAGCAGAAATAAATGAAATAGAGATTAGAAAACAATACAAAAGATCAGTTAAACTATCAGTTTTTTAAGAAATCAATAAATAAAAATGACACCCCTTTAGTTAGAAAAAATTAGAGAACACTCAATAAAACTGGAAAGGAAGAGGAGACATTACAATTGAAATAACAAAGATACAAAGAATCATAAGAGACCACTATGCACAATAACATGCCAACAAATTAGATAACCAAGAAGAAATAAATTCCTAGACATATACAACTGACCAAGACTGAATCATGAAGAAATTGAAAATCTGAACAGACTAAGAAGTAAGGAGACTGTATCAACAATAAAGAGTTTGCCATCGAAGAAAAGCGCAGGAGCAATTGTCTTCACTGCAGAGTTCTGCCAAACATTTAAAAAAGAATTAATATTAATCTTCCTCAAAATCATCCAAAAAATTAAAGAAAGGGGTACTTTCAACTCATTTTAAGAGGCCAACATTACCCTGATACCAAATCCAGACAGGGACACAACAAGAAAAGAAAATTATAGGCCGATATCCCAGATAAACAGAAATGCAAGAATCCTCAACAAAATACTAGCAAATCAAATTCAACAGCATATTAAGAAAATCATTTATCCTGATCAAGTGGAATTTATCTGAGGGAGACAAGGATGTTCCAACATATATAACAAATCAAGAAATGTGGCCGGGCGCGGTGGCTCACGCCTGTAATCCTAGCACTCTGGGAGGCTGAGGCGGGTGGATCGCTCAAGGTCAGGAGTTCGAGACCAGCCTGAGCAAGAGCGAGACCCCATCTCTACTAAAAAAAATAGAAAGAAATTATCTGGCCAACTAAAATATATATAGCAAAAATTAGCCGGGCATAGTGGCGCATGCCTGTAGTCCCAGCTACTCGGGAGGCTGAGGCAGTAGGATCGCTTAAGCCCAGGAGTTTGAGGTTGCTGTGAGCTAGGCTGATGCCACGGCACTCACTCTAGCCCAGACAACAAAGTGAAACGCTGTCTCAAAAAAAAAAAAAAAAAGAAATGTGATACACCACATTAACAGAATGAAGGATGAGATGATATTTACGTATTGGTTTGCACACATAGTTCTTGGCTTATAACTCTCACAGCTCTTATTATTTCTTAAGTGACTAAAACAATAAGCATATCTTTGTTAAAGTATTTGCCCTTTTGTTCTTGGCTCCTGAAGCAGCTTTGGAATAGCTTCAGAGCAATAAAGGTGAAAGACAGTCTTTTGTTACATAATAACATTAGGGCATTTAGGCCTAGAAGGAGGCCTCAGAAAACAGAATCTTTTTCTGACCTTCTCTTGCCCTCTTTTCACCTGCTCATTTTTCTCCCCAAGGCAGGCGATAGAAACTAAAAATATACTCTAATTTTCCCCCATCTTCTGTCTTGAAGCTGGCCAGAAAGAGATTCTCTGATCGACCTTGTCTGATTATTGTAAGTCGTAAGACCCCTACTTCAGAAGCAGTCCTGCCTCATACCCAAGAGGAAGGAATTCTGCACAGAAAGGCCAAGAAGAATCTGAACACACGGGCCTTGCTGAGTTTCTCCATTCAGTCTATCAGTGGTATATCATATCCTTTCTATCCAGTCACATTTGTGCACACTTGTCCATGTTCAGTCATGCATGTTCAGTGAAGTCTCCACGTTGGCCCAGGAGGACAGGGCACAGAGAGCTTCCTGACAGCTGAGCTCATGGAGGCTTGCAAAATGGTAAACAAAAGCTCATCAGCATGCCTGGAGTGTGGCACTCCACAGTTCCCTGGGAACAGAAACTTCCGTGCTCAGAACCTTTCTAGACATTGCCCTATGTTTTCCTCCATCTGGCTGTTTATTTGTATCCTTTGACATATCCTTTATAATAAACCAGTAAGAGTAAGTGAGTGTTTCCCTGAGTTTTGTGAGCCACTCTAGCAAATTAGTCAAGCCTAAAAATGGTGTCATGGGAACCCCAACCTGAAGCACTTGACAAAATTCAACATCCATTCATCATAAAAACTCTCAGAAAATTAGGGATGGAAGAAATGTACTTCAACACAATAAAGGCCATTTATGACAAACCCACAGCTAACATCATACTCAACAGTGAAAAGTTGAAAGCTTTTGCTCTAGGATCAGGAACAAGACTAGGATGCCCATTTTCCCCACTATTATTCAGCATAGTACTGCAAGTCCTGGCCAGAGCCATTAGGCAAGAGAATGTATTGTAAAGGGAAGAAGTCAAACTAGCCTTGTTTGCAAACAACATGATCTTAGAATTAAAACACTTGAGGACTCCACCAAAAGACCGCTAGAATTGATAAATGAATTCAGTGATGTTTCAGGATACAAAAGCAAACTCCAAAAATCAGTAGCATCTATATACCACATTCGCCTGGGCTGCCTGCCTCTCAGGTCTTGTCACCACCGTGCTCCACCCTTTCCTCTGCCCAGGCTCTGTCTCACTTGGTTCTAAAACCTATCAGGCAGTTTCCGTCTTCAGTGCCCCAATATTCATATGTTGGAGTCTTTCCTGTCTCAGAATGTGACTATATTTGGAGATAGGGCCGTTAAAGAGGTCAAGAGGTAAAATAAGACCATTAGAGTGGGTCTCCATCCAATGTGACTAATGTCCTCATAAGAAGAGGGAGTTTGGACACAGGCCTGGGCAGAGCAAGGCTGTGTGAAGACGCCCTGGGAAGACAGCCATCTACAGGGCCATGAGAGAGGCCTCGGAGGAAACAGCCCTGTTAACACTTTGATCTTGGACTTCCAGCCTTCAGAATTGTGAGAAAACAAATTTCTGTTATTTAAGCCGCTCCGTCCACGGTACTTTGCCATGGCGGCCTGAGAGCAAACTAATACAGCGCCTTAGTGCCCTCCTGCCCTTCCGGTCTTTGCTCAAAGACCACCTTCTCAGCGTGGCCATTTCCGAACACACTCTCAACCCCTTTGCTGCTGGATTGTCAAGGCTGCTTCCCTTTGTTGTGTTTGCATCAAACTTGCTCACTGCCGCAGACGCGCCTTGGGGCAGCTGCAGACGGGCTATGGCAGTCTGCCATCATCTTGAACACCTTTGATACCTGTGACTCATCTGTCACTTGCTGGGAGCCACCTTCTGTCCACCTGATTCATGTAAATTATATCACTTAACCTCTGCACATCACTCTGAGGTGGAAACCCTGTGTACCCCCTTTATTGATGAGGAGAGTGTGGGTCACGGAGGTTAAACAGCTTGCCAAGGTCGTGTAGTTAGAAGGAGGCAGCTCTTTTTCATATCCGCTTTTTCCAGACTCCGGCTCTCCAGCTCTAACTGTGCAACAGCAGCATCGCACTGCCCTGTACCTGGGGTCTGTGGCAGGCGCGCACACAGATCAAACCAATCCTCCGCAGCTGGCCAAGGACACTCCCTGCCGCGAGGAGAGGCAGTTGTGCAGCAATTCACCAAAACGTTCATGACTTCTCAGAAGCAACATGATTTAAAGCAATTAAAGCATTTTTGAGACGGTGGAAATAATCTAATTGCTGCATTTTTGTCATTACTTTAATTGGTTACATAGTTCAGATGAGGTGCCGCCGTCTTGAACCCAGTGATGCTGTTTGTGTGTTTAATGCGCCCAGTATCTCACATCAACAGGACCTGCAAACACAAGACTAAATTAGAATGGAACCATAAGTGATTCTGACCCTCGGTAATTTGCTATTATGTATATGATAAAAATTACAGAGTATTTAATACAAATTGCAGTCCAAGGCACGTGGTTTTATTGGTGTGTAGTATTCCTCACAGCCCCGGATCCCTCCGAATTGTGGCAAACCATTCCTCAGGGCCTCGTCTGCACCTGCATCTGCATCCAGACACCAGAAGGGGAAAGAGTGTGGAGGAGGCCGCGGTGCATGTCACTGTTCATGGCCCATGGCTGCAGCACTCGCACCAGACAGCACACACGGGAACACAGCCCGGCCAGGCGCCCGGCTACTGTCCCATTTCCATGGAAGGAGGGGAGGAATTTTGCAGCTGCCTGCTAGGTTCTGACACAGACTACAGTAGAAGAAAATTGTTTAAGTAAATGCCAGGTGGGACTGCCAACTAATCTCAGAGTTTCGCATAACTGTCACCCAATCACGGGTAATGACAAACTGAAGCAGGCCTCGGGACAAAGCGTGTGGGAATAGAGTGGAACTGCACTCCCTGCAGGCAAGCGGACTTCTAAGAGAAAAAAAGGGAGAAGCGTAGTCAACAGCGACATCCCTCCTTCACTATCACTGTAGTCATATGAAAAATCCTACGACAGAGAGAGGGACAGAGGACAGAGGTCAGAAAGCTACAACAATTTGGCTCTTCCCACATAGAGGGAACTTCAGGAGTGGGAAGCAACAGTTCTGCCCTAACATCCCTTTCAAGGACAAACCCAATTGCTTCTGCTTCCAAAAGATAATTGACCCTCCAGGCAGAATCAATAGCTCTTTCCTCTGATGTCCCTAAAGTTGAGGGCTCTGCCATGGCCCTTGCTCTGTTTTCCTTCTATCATAGACACCTGCCTATATGCTCAGTATCCCTGAGTATACTGCAGACTCATGATAAAAATCCTCTTTATCTCTTAGCATTTTGTATTACCTTTGGTAGCTAACATTTTGCCCTTATATATGCTAAAATCTTAATGATGAACAAATAAATGATTGAAATGTATAATCTAAGCAAAACAGATTAATTTGTATTTATGACAAAAGCGTGGATTTCCTTCTCCTTGTGGCACCATGAACCTCATACCCAGTACACTGAACACTGCTAGAGAGAAAACCCTGGTTTAAATTCCACTCATGTGTCAAAACCTGACAGATATGAAAGCAATTTGGAATCTAACAAGGCATGCTGCTTGCAGGGATGGACTATAAAGCCTTAGCATTTCAGCTTAGCCTCTGGATTTTTAAAACAATAAACTAATTACTCAATGTTTAGCAAACCAAATAGCATAAACTGTTCACGATTTTTATGTTATAAATTTGAATATTTTCTCTCGGAAGATAGAACTGGGGTAGATAGTCTTACCTTGTGTCACATGTTTCCTGACTAATCAGAGCCAACTGTATACTTAAGCTACATGCTCACAGTCAACAGTGTGAAAATAGTTTATCTTCTCTCTTAGTCCCTAAAGCTCAATGACTTCGAGGACTGAAAAAAAATGGGCATTTTAAGTAGCCTTGGTTCTACAGGTAACATAAAATTATCCACGGAATAAATTTGATTTTGTTTTCACTTACAGGTATCTCTGTCCTCTAAGACGAATGTCACACTTATAAGGAGAAAAAAACAGTATAAGTACCCTTTCTATAATGCCACAAAGTTTATATAAGGCTCATATTAGGCTCTCATTCTGATTTTGATCTATAAATCAATACCATGGGGAAGGAAGAGTTGTTACTGAGTCTATTTCACAGATGTGGAAAATAAGAGGAAAAGAAAAGATTCCCCCAGGGATCCAAACCTCACGCTTGGCAGAGTCAGGTTCCAGCCACCCTCCTGACTCCCAGTCTCCGTGTCTTTCTGCCTTAACATGAGCCTCCTGACTGCTCCACCCTGGCTGCAGGCCCAGTGTCCTTCCCTGCGAGGAGCTAGTGTAGGTTCTGTGGACTAAGAGATAAAAAACACATGAAAATAATGCGTGCATTACATGACGTTGGCATCTCTCCCTATTATTTGACGTCATATTGGCCTGGCTGCATTTTTTTTTAACTACCAGTATATTTACTTATTTTTGGTCATTGTGGATCGCTTTGTTGCAGGCCAACTTTTCCACCAAGAATGACTAGAAAGGCCTTGAAAACTAAAAAGAAATATGTTTTCTTTTTGGTGCCTTCAAAACATAGGCTGCTTTTTTGATTTTTCTCTCTGTATTTAGTTTTTGTCAATTTTACTGTGATGACCTCAGTGTGTTTTCCTTCATGCATAGTTTACTTAGGATTTATTGTGTATTTTAGTCTGTATTTTGATATACCTCATCAACTTGTTAAAGTTTTAGGCCTTAATTCTTCAAATATTGCTTTTCTCCTTCTCTTCTGTTTTAGAGCTGCAGCGTAACGTATGTTAAACCTTTTCACCAGGTCTCATACTTCTTAGGCTCATGTCTGTATTTTCAAGGAGACTTCTCAACAGAAACAAGGGAGGTCAGAAAACCTGAAAATGTAATATTTAGAGTATTGAAAGAAAATAAATGTCACTTTATATTTCTATGTTCATGAAAAACATCATTTATAAACAAAGACAAAATAAAGATATTTTCAGACAACTAAAACCTGGCATAATTTGTAATGAAAGGATACCTCCTTAAAAAAAATATCCCAGAAGAAAGAATAAAGACAACATATAGACAAGAGGAATAATGAAAAGCAATAAAAAATATATGCGTGGATAAATCTAAAGTAATATGGACTTTTTAAAATAATAACATTTTATTTGCTATGAGATATTTAGAGAAGGAAAATACAAAGCAACAAAACACAAGATATGAAAGGAGAGTAAATGTCCTAAGATCCTTGAAGGTGAACAGGAATTATATTGGATCTTATAAGTCATGGATTCATGTTGTAAATTCTAGAGTAACTACTGAAAAATAGTAGAAGATTATATAGATTATAAATTATTAGTTTGAGAAAAAGAGCAATACAAATATTTAATACAAAATAGTCAAGAAAGATCAAAAGAAGAAATATAGACTAGTGCCATAAATTTAAAAAGTAGTACTAAAATGACACATTTTTAAGCACAAATATATGTGAATACATTAATATAAACAAACAATACTCCAAATGAAATTTTGTCAGACTGGATTTACGAAAACAAAAACACAAGTGCAAAAATCTTGTAATCAAACCAATAGATGTAGAAAAATCATTTGAAAAATTTCTTACTATTTTTATGACAAAAATCCTTTGCAAAATATAAATACAATGGAATTTTATGTTAAAAAGTACCCTCAAAGAACTTACCCCCAAAAGCATGCATACTAGTCAAATACTGAAACTTTGTCCTTAGGTCAGGAGTAACTTATGGAATGCACTTTTCTTCAGTTAAAACATGAAATTGCTAGGAATAATTATAAAAAGAGTTTTGCAAGACCTCTGTATAGGAAACTGCATAACATTATTGAGAGAAATTTAAGAAGACAAATAAATGCAGAGATACACCATGTAAATGGGCTGAAGCACTCAATACCTAAAGATTCCTATTTTACCCCAATTGATAAATATAATTTCAATTAATATTTCAGCAGGTCTTTATGTAGAAATTTAAATTATGTTGCTAAAATTCATGTGGAAATGCAAATGGTCACAAATAGCCAAGATAAGCTTGAATACGAATGATAAAGTTGGAAGAAGTTTTACAAAGGTGTCAGCTACCAGAGATGACTAAAGCATGGAATATTATAGAATCTAGAAACAGATTCACCTGTAAATGAACAAGTATTTTATTCATAATCTCGTGCTGCAGTGTAGTGGAGGAAAGGAAATCATGATTTATTCACGATTTGGAATAAATTATAATGGGTCAAGTGTGTATTCACGTGGATAAAAAATATATTGACACCAACTTCATATAATAGACATAAATCAATTCCAAGTGTATTTTAGATCTAAGTGATAAAAGAGCAATAAAGCTTCTAAAAGGTAATATTTGAGAATATTTTTTGACCTTGGTAATAGGCAAAACTTCTTAAACAGAACACAAAAACATTAAAGATAGTGATAAATTCCATTAAATTATGAACTTCTGTTAAATATTAACAAGTATAAATGTAAACCAGAGTGGAAATATGTTTTTAATATATGTACCCAACAAAAATTTTATAGCCAGAATTCTTTAAATTCTTAAAAACAAATAAACTAAAGAGAGATTAATGGAGGTACATGAATTTACTTCAGTTTTCTCGGCAGCTGAAACAAGTTATCAGAAATCCATTGTGACTATTTCTAGTAAAATAAAAAGTAGAAGATAATGGAAGTCATTATACTTCTGACTGAAATATAAGGAGTTATACTTTTATAAATTGTTCAGAAATGCACCTTTTTTTATTTTGAACTGTCTTTTCACTTGCCATTTTTTACAATGAATTACATGGATCAAAGTGACTTTTCCAATCATTTTTATTCTAAGGCAAAAGTAGGGTGGTTGAACTGTATTTTTATTAGTTTGTCCTTTTGTTCAATTTTTGTCTATTATATCGCAATGGCTTGAATATCTGTCCCCTCCAAAGCTCAAGTTGAAATTTAATCCCCAATGTGGCAATTCTAAGAGGTGGGGCCCTTAACAGATGATTGGGATATGAGGGCTGTGCCTCATGAATGGATTAATCCATTCATAGATTAATTAATTAATGGATTAATGGGTTATCATGAGAGTGAAACTGGCAGCTTTGTAAGAATTCCTATAGAATTCTGCTGTGTTTATGTAGGAGACAGATGTCATGGATTAAATGCCCAACAAAACCTCAAAGCTTTTCAAATATTCTGCCAACTCCCTAAACTAAATGTGTTAGTTGATTTTTCTACTAGAGGAGAGCTAGTTTCCACACACCTCTGATGTTATCTTGTACCCCAAATGTCATCTCAGGGTCTGCTTCCAGGAAACCCAACCTGAGACAGTTACAAATATGATGTATTGTTTGCCATTTTTATTTCTCACAGAGTTTGGCAAAAGTCTCTTTTATAGGCAATGGCAATAATCTGGACATTGGAAACCAAGAAGGTGGGAGAATGGGAGGGAAGTGAGGGATAAAAACTTACCTACAAGTACAATGGATGCTATTCTGGTACAGGCACCCTAAAAGCTCTAACTTCAGCATTATACAATGTATCCATGTAATAAAAGCATTTGTACCCAGTTAATATTTTAAAATAAAGAAAACTACAATTCATTTTTTAGAAACCTTTCACAAAAAACAATTCCAAAGTAATTACTGTGTTTCTGTGTTAATTCTTTCATCCTTGCTTTCAAAGGAAATAATAGAGATGACCTTTGGGGTTTTTCTCACCTCTCCTTCCGAGTTGGCATCATCAAGATGCAGTTGTTCGAATATCAGCTTCTCAGAGCTTTACCAAAAGTCTCGAACTCCTGTAGGTTTGTTTCATATCTGGAACTACTATTTTAAATAAATCTATTATTCAGTGATTCAATGTCAAATCAAATCCCACTACTATTTAAACAGCTTCATTTTGGCTCTTTGCTGAGCTTTTTTTTTTAACAAGTTGCCTAGCTTTAACCCTTCAGCTTTTAATTTTGCATACTTTTCTCTTCCATGAAAAGTAAACAGGCCCTCCGTGATAAGACAAAGGGAGAGAAATAAAATTCCTCACTGAGATGCTGAGTGTTCTACCTTCATTACCCCCACACACCACAATAGGAGGTGAGTATGAACAAGAAGAAAAGGCAAAATATCATGCATGTCTGACCTACATTATTTCCAATAAGATAAAAATTAGTCCAGTATGAGGGTGAAATTATGGCATGATTCTTATGTGATTGTAGCACAGTCAGTCCTGAATATAGTTCATTGATGATTTAAAATAACAAAATTAAATATGTATAAAATATTATATTAATGGAGACCAACTCAGTTATTTCTCATGAAATCTGATAGCCTAGTTCAGACTGCAGAGGAAGAGTGGCGGTTATGCAGTTATTGGCTCCAGTGGCAATTGCCCAGATTTATAATTCAGGTAAAATTGGCCTCCATTTCATGCTTCAATTATCAATGTTCACTGATCCTTACAATTTTACAATAGCAAGGAAAAATAGAAAGTCACCTGGTCCAGACATAGGACAATAAAGAAAACCACCAGTGTGCTAGTTCTTTCTAATTAGGGCACTTATACAAATTTTCTGGGAAAACTGTAATTCTATACTCCCTTTTTTATTGAAAAAAAATGTAATAAGGAGGAAAGCTTATTATTTTATTCTGCTATTTTTCTATGTGCACTCCTGATGCCCAGTCATGGAATATTAATGCAGAACAAGAAAAACACATACATGTGTATTCATGTGTATCCTTATGTGTGTTTGTGTATGCATATGCATGTGTCTATCAATTACTTTTTCTGTTATATCTTTCAAAAGTGCCCACGGCTCAGTTTTTGTTAGTGTCTTTCATGATGCTTTCTAAGATTCTTGGGATTCCATTTCCCCTTAGAACATTTTAGACCTGGTATTTGTTAGGATTTTCTTTAGCTGCAAGTTACATAAACTTGAAAAAGTGAATTATCCAAATTCCTTTTATCTCAGACAAATGAATACTACAGGTATGCAGTTCTAGATAGGAAGAGAAATTCCAAACAGTCTGCAGGCAGCAAAGCCCCTCCTACCTACCTGTTCTGCTCTCCTCTGGGTGTGGCTTTCATCCTCATGCTCACAGGATGGCTGTTTACCTCTAGGCATCACATCTGTATTCCAGGCAGTAAAAATGCGAGGGGAAAGAAAGGGCCAAAAGAGTGTGTGCCTCAGACTGACTCTTTTTATCAGAGGAAACAGTGGTTTTCCCAGAAGTCTCGCTCAAGAAAATTCTGATTATACCTCATTGGCCAGAACTACGTCTGTGGCCACCACCAGCTGAAAGGATACCTCAAATATTGAGACTTTTAACTAGATGCATAGCCACCCAAACAACACAGGGGTTTCCTTAAAAATGAAAAAGTGGTGATAGGCTCACACCTGTAATCCTAGCACTCTGGGAGGCCAAGGCGGGAGCATCATTGGAGTTTAGGAGTTCAAGGGCAGCCTGAGCAAGAGCGAGAGGGAAATACATATTCAGGATGAAGAGTGCCAGATGTGGGGCATTGTCTGGAGTTTGTGAATCTGTGTTTTATCTGAGCATGGTCATTGAGAAGTCTCAGTAAGCCCCAAGCAGATGTTTATGGGGGAAACCACAAAGTTCTGTAAGAATTGTGACTGTGCAGATGCAATTACTGGGTGTTCAGCAGTTACTGCAAAAGCAGATAGGATTCAAGAGCTTGATAAAGCATCGAAAAATTATGCATTTTCTTCACAAAAGAGAAAAAAAAGACTAAAAGGAAAACCTTCATAAATTTAGAGAAGAATAGCTCAAATTCAATACCCATTAAAAATACTAGAATGAATCATCAACAAATCAATTTATACCCACTTCTACAACCACAGGGGAGCAAGCCAAGAAATCCGCAGAGCTTTGTGAGGAATACTTTAAAGAGCCCAAGCAAACCAATTTCCTCCAGCGTATAGTGATAAGCCTTAAGGATGAGGGGAAGCATCAGAGAACCTGGTCTGTTGTGAAAGCCACTGTCCCTTCCTTGGACAGCAGGTTAGAATGTTTGACCCCTGGGAGCTTAGAAGAGAAGCATAAATTCATTATAAAGTTAACCAGCACTGCAAACCAATAAACTGGGAATATAAATCAAATGCAATTTCCATCAATGTGTTTACTAAGAAAATCAACATTAGGAAAAAAAATGAATTTAAGGGACTAACAATGATTCAATTAAACTCAGGAAAAACAGGAGCATAAACTGAGCTATATGACCATAAGCCTGAATCCTCTGGAGATGTATTACTCAATGATTTGTTGATTTCATATTTAATTCAATAATTGTTGTATTGTTATGATCCATGATATTCATTGAATGATACTGTGGAAATAAACAAAGACCAACCAAATGAGAGCAAGCACAGGCTATTTATTCAGAGCTTGCTAGAGCAGAAGAGTGGGCCACCATCACTTGTGCCTGGCGGAGACTCAGAGCCAGGCCGAGGAGTGAGAGAGCTTCCCAGCGGGAAAAGGGAGGGCTCCAGGTGTGCCTGGTTGCAAGCTGTTGGCCTGGGAAGCTGCAGGTGGGATTACCTGGCAGTAGGGTATCCCTTGTGATTTGGGAGGGATATGTATTCAGCTCTCTCTGATTTGTCCTAAGTTGGAAGTAAGGACAAACATTAAGGAAGCTGAGAGTTATTTATTAATCAAGTCTTGGCCATGTGGGGCCAATTGTTACAGGGATTCTTGTTGGTCTTGCTGGATTGTTTGCCAGAGACAGTGGTCTGACTTCCTGCAAGTCTGATTTTTACAAATATTGATAACTGGTTGGTCTTCTGGGTCAGTTGCTGCAGATTATGGGTCACAGTTCTGTTTCTACGCATGTTCTGATCATTGTTTGTATGTATATTCTGTTGTCCATTCCTCTATGGCCAGCACTGACATGTGTCATCCATTCTTTTATTCAATTTTATTTAATCCCAGTATGAAGCTGTGAGAATTCCTGTTTTACAGAGGAAGAAACTGAGGCTCGATCAGTTTCCATAACATGTTGAACCCACACAGAGCAAGGGGTAGAGTCGGTGACCAACCCTGAAGCTCTGGACAGCGTCTGTTCCTGAGTCCCACATTCTTCCTGGCGAGGCTGGTGGTAACTATGGGATTTAGAGGAGCAACTTGATACCTGCTTCTCTGCCTGTGTTTTGTTTCCAATTCTGTTGGAGACTTTACTCATATAGTTTTAGAAAAATTTTCCTCTGAGTGTGTCTTTCTTTCCAGGAGTTTAAATTAACTTCTACAGCAGAGGGTAAAGTTAAAAGCCCACAGGGCCAGGCAAGTAACCGAATGTGTGAGTATGAGGTCGTGAAGGGGAGGGGTCCGTGTCCGCCTAAGGAAAGAATGTCCCCATCCCCACCCCAGGATTTCTAATTAATTTTACCAACACTGCACTGAACAAACAAACCATGGGGGAGGAGCTTGTAACCCCAATTCTAATTTCTGTGGTAAAAATCAAGTAAGAAATATGCTCAATTAAAAGTTTGGTCAAAAGTGTACTTGGTTAAGAAGAATTTAAGGACTTTTTAATGTACCTTATGAATAAATAGGTTTTAAATCTATATCCTTTAAAAACTTAAAAAGTACAATAATTTGAATGAGATAGCATAATTGGGAAATCAGACAGAACAGTGATGGAATAGAAACTCTTCAGTATGAATATTCTAATTAGATGCATTTTTGAAGTTTGTTACTATCACAGGATTCTACATTGTCAAAGGTGAAAGTGCTTCATTCTGTTCTGCAGCGGCCTGCAGTCAGGACAAAATGAAAGATTAGGGATGCCAAAGTGGAATTATTAACTTATGCAAATGACTTAAAAATTGGATTCCATTTTTCTGCGTGTTTACAGAAGAAAGTTAAAGAATAATTTTTCTTTGCTTAAATTGCGAAATACTCTGGGGTGCATCAAAGATGTGTGAGAGTTATATTTAACAATGTTGTAGAATGTTAAGGTGCAGTGCAAATGCAGATCCACAAGGGGTAAGTCCAGTGGCCTTCAGGCTGCTCACTTGTCAGCTACCCCTGGGAATCACTGGGGATAACAGAGTCAATCAGAGTTATGTTATATATGCTTTAGATCACGTTTTTTCATATTATGGTAAAGACATGAATGTATGTACACCAATTGTCCCCAGTAAATGGTTAGGAGAGAAATTTTAAAAAGATAGGATTGCATTAAACTCAAGCTTTCATCCAGGAAATGAATATAGCTGTATTGCTGGGAGAAATTCTTGTTATCTTTGTAGAGAGAAAATCACAGGACGGTGGTCAGGAGGTCATTACAGACTCCAGGCCCTCTTACTTTTACGTGGCAAAAGAAAGAGTATGAAAGTGTCAGCACCTGCAGGAAGAAAGGATCCACCAACCAGAACTGTTCCAGGGAGGAGCTAAATATGCTGGACTGAAAGCCCCTGCCTGCTTCAGTGGAGAGTGGAAGAGAAGAAATAGAAATGAACCTAATAAGTAGGATGATTACATGTCATATTTGCCCAAGATGTCCCCAGTTTATACCAATTGTCCTGGCATAAATATCATTAGTGCCAAAAGTGTCCTGGTTTAGCCAAAAGGCTATCTAGCTAATGACTAGGGGCTCATTCTATCCTTCCTGTCTGGCCAGCGTGAACTCATCTGTGATTCCTGGTGTCTCTCTGCCTAGGTGTGATGGGAATAGCAGGGAAATGGCATCCTAATGTGAAGTGGAAAATTTTAAATACCCCTGAGAAAGAATAGAAGTGTAGACGCTGTTGCTTAGTTTGTTCAAGTCTAGAAACCTGATTTTGTCAATTCTGAGCACAGCTAATCAGCTTGTAAAGGGCTGACTTTTCAAATGACTCTTGTCTACCTGTGCTCTTGGGAGATATAAGGCGTACGGCCAGGCTTACTGCACCAAGAGCTGAGTCTTCTACATTTGGAGGATATATTTATGCCACTGCCCTTATCTGTTCATAAACACTCTAGATTGGCTGGAAGTGCCCATGTAATTTCTGCCCCAGGGGCAGGGGAAATCTGCTCCTCAGAGTCATTTCTTCATCTTTACCTTAACCGTCACTGACAAGAACAAAAGCCCAATAACTTAAGGTTCAATTTGAACAGTACAAATATAAGAAATGTGAGCACATCACCATTGGGAGAGAAAAGAAGCAATTTCCTTTTCCACTTTCTCCACCACCCCACCTCCCCAAAATCCTTACCTATCTTAGACTCTGAAATAATTGTCTCTGATCTGCTTTCACAGCTTCCCCTCTGGTGATGGCCACGTACCTCATGTTGGACCAACTCTCCTGAAGATGATTATGTAAACTCTGGACAAATGTAACACTAGGGCTCCTTGAAGGAACTGGAGAGTAACCAAAAGTAAGACAAATACTGGAGGGGTAGGTGGGTAGAAGAAGAAATGGCTTGGAATGTGGTTTGGGTTCCTCTTTTCTCAGCTTTTTGCCTGAAAGGAGGCCTCAGTGAGCTGCCAATGAAGTAGCGACAACTCACATAAAATCTGTGGCCCCGCTGGCTTGAGAAATCAAAGCACAGAGATTAAGGCACCCACAGCAGCTAGAAAGTGATAAGAAAAATACCTGAGACAGAACCATAGACAAGCAGTCCCAGACTTGGGATATAAACTCTGTGCAAAAGCTCTTGCTGGGCCCTGGACCACTCATGTGCAGACAGACCCCAGAAGCACAGCGAAGGCTGTAAGAGCTGACCAGAGATTTCAGCTAATGTCCACCCATGAGGGAGGCAGAGTTTGGAGTCTGAATCCGATCAAATTACTGCCTGCTAAAGCAAAAACTCAACACCCTACAGAGGAATATAACAGAATAGTCCTATATCATATTATTCACAGTGACCAGGAAACAATCCAAAATTACTATCAATAGATATTTTTAAAATGGGAAATGTGTCCTATATTCAAGGGAGAAGACGGCCAATGGAGACTTCATTCTCTGCAGATTTAAGAAGAGGAAGCGAAAAGATGCAAACCTATTTAGCTCGAACCATGAGGTTCTCTGGTCTGCAACTGCTGGACAGAGCCCTCTGCCTCAGAGTGTCCACATCATCCATTTTTATTTTTCAAAGTTCCACTATTGAAGGCTTCTAATTCGAGCCCTCATCTAGTAATATATTGCCCTTTACTATGAGCAGTGTAGAAGAGCAGAACCAGGCCCAGATGGAAAAGGAGAGAGAGAGAGAGGTCATGTTTTCCTGGTTTTGTAAGCTTGCTTTGAGCCTGCCTGGGCCTGAGGACACATGGCACTGAGAGAGCTGCTAGACAGGAACTCCTGAGTGTTGGTGATTCTGCAGCTCATTTACTAAACCTCTTTGGAAAAGACATTTGAGGGAATAAAATTCAATCCCATTATCTAAAAGTTTATCCCAGAAAAGTTCAAGGTTGCACACAGTCACACAGATAGCTAGTTTCAGTGATGGGACTAGATCCCTGGAACTGCATACTTTGCTCCCCAGCAACCTTCCATCCATTCTTATATTCATTTTCAATGCGTTTTTTATTGCATGTTTACAAGGTGTCAACAACTGTTCTGGAATCCGAGTGTTAAAATAAACAAGAAAAATGACATGTTTCACCTCAGTCTACTCTTGGAATTCTGTCTCCAAAGCTGCTCTGCCCTGATTTAGAGTACTATAAGCTAGACTGTTAGTCCCTCGAGATTCTTTCCAGCATAATTTTTAAATTATTTCATATGAATTACTTCTATTTGTTGATTTTCCTAACATGATATTACCTCCCCTAGATTAATTCTCAAAAACCTAAATAAAGCCAGATATTTCAATAGATGAAATAGCTGCCACTTAGTCTTTTCTTATAACTTACCTGTTGCCAGGTATCATTCCCTTTCCATTATGATGCTTCAAGCACTTGTTGGCCTATGTACCTTCTGTCACATGAAGCAAATTTAAACATAGTGGTCACAGTACTTGGGAGGTGATAAAAAAGCAATGTAGACCAGCTTTCCTAGGGGAAATAATTTCCCGCCTCATAGCCAGTCCTACCACAAAAAGGAAAATCCAATGCAATTTAGTGGATACAATAATCTTTTTCCCCAAAGAGACAACAATTGGCAGCCTTCTCTCTAATACATCCATCTGAGAGTTAGACGTATTAACTTGGTTTTCCACTTTAGGCTGTCAAAATTTTGTAGACATCAGTGTTCTCGTCTGGCAGGATGAATGCAAGATCGAAACATGCCCTGGATTTTTTTCCATCAATCTCTTCCTCTCCATTCTTTCCAAGAATCTAATCTTTTTCTTTCTTGTAGCAGAATTAAACTCGGAAAAGGTGGGCAAAATCCTGTCTCCACCTGAGCTGGGTAATATCTCATTGTTGTTTCCAAATGATGTTGCTATTTTCTCACAAGGGATGACCTTCACAAGCTCCAAAAATTCTTGTACAGTCCAACAATAGGATTTGTTGTTACCTAGGTCCCATTTTAATTTTATTACATTGGGGAAACCTATTTTCTGAAAAGCTTCCAGAAAATAACCCAACTAGATTGTAAAGTTAACAGTGATGGGTTTAAGATAAACAAGACAGTTGGCTATTTTCTGAGCAATGAGCGCTCACCTGAGCTCCTGATCTCCAGGTGTAGTAATTTGACATTTGCTGACTGCCAACAACAGAGGCCCATCCTTAACCAAAGCTCCCATCCCCTGCCCAAGGGACGTTTCATTCTCTCAACACACCTATCTATCACCTTTCCTTCTTTTGCTCACTCCATAGTTTCAAGGCCTCTTTCTCCTGGTTGTGCTGGAGTTAACGCCTTCAGGTCTGTGAACGGACTGTGACTCCCCAGCGATGTCTTCCAGGAGCTGGTTCTTCCCCAAGGGGCAATTTGATTTGGAGACTTATGCTGTTGCTGGCAGCCCCTTGCCTGTGGGCAGCAGAGCAGGAAAAGTACATTCCTCCCACACCACGGCCACAGCTCTGCCTATAACTGTACTATATGCCTGTGGTTCACATAATTTTTATTTTGAAAAGAAAGAATCTCCACAAAGTAAAACAAAGAAATGAAAGCCGTTTGTCTACAGGAGGAAGAGTCCGTTTGGTTTTATTCTTTCTGCTCAGTGACAAAGGCAGTCAAAGCCCTCCACAGTGGGGCTCCTCCTGGTCTTTCCAACTTCTCTCTCTTCCTCTCACCTGGCTCCACAGAAATGCTCTGTTCCTGTGCAAATCACCTCCATGCCAGCTTCACTGTAACACGCCACAACCGTCCCCGCTTTCTTTCGTTGACTAATACCCTTTCCTTTGCCTAAAATGTACAACTAACAACCACTGATTGCTGACATCTGCCCTTCAGGACTTACTCAATTCTTGCCTTTTCAGGAAAATGACCGATTATTGCTGTCCCATAGGTCTCCCTCCTGAACCCTGTGGCAGCATCACAGCAAAGCCCTGGGAACACTCCTCCTTGGTGAGCCTCCAGAGGTGTGCACAGGAGACGGGGGGGGGGGGGGGGGGGGGGTCTTCCACACCACGTGACTCCTCACTGAGAACACTCAGCAAAACATAGGGTTGCTAACCAGTAATTAATACATTTGTGCAAGCCTTGCAAAGTCTTGCTTTTCACGTAATTTTGGATGATGATTTGAATTTTAAGAAAAGTGTCTTTCTATAAGATTGCCTCTGCCAAAAGAATAGATTCAGGTCTAGATTCAGGCGCTGTGAAAGGATCAATATTTGCAAAATTATGTTTATCCAAGTAGGTGCAGGTTCCTCCTAAGCAGTGAGATGTTTTGGTGCAGTCATTTGACCTGATTTGCCTAGTGGCCTCCATTTTATGAAGACAAGAAGACATGAATGAATGAGAAACAAAGAGGAGATGAGAAAATCACTTATCTCGGGCATTCCTTAATGAATGCCAGTCACATCTTGGCACAGGCATTTGTCAATCTTATTAAATTGCTTTAAAGTGTCTATCATGCTGGTTCTCAATAATCCAGTAATTTCCCATGTGATCTCTTCTTTTATGAAAAGGTTTTCAGAACCGCTCCCCACACCTGCAGCGATTGTATTATTATGTTCAAGGACAAATCATCCCACATTCATTCTGCAAACTGCACATAGTTATGTGATGCTGTTCTCCCATGAATCCGGAGTTTACTCGTGCAAGTTTACATTACATATCTGCTGCACATTCCAACGTTCTCTGACCTGGTTCACTCTGAGAGAGTGGTGGGCGGTGAGTGGGTTGGAGCTGATGTTCTTATGCAGCTGAGGGCAATAGAAGGGTCCCTACTCCACAGCCCCCAACCCACAGGTGCTCTGGCACGTGCTACAGCCCTGCTGCCGGTGTACCTCCGGGGTCCATGGGCAGGAGCTGGACTCACAGCCACCCCACAGGCAGGGGCCTGTTCTCCTCTCCTGGGCCCACTTCCCCCCAACTCTGTAACTGCTGCACCTGTATCTGCTTGGAGTTGCTTCTACTCAACACCCACCTGAGTGAAAACCAGTGGTCTCCCCAAGGATGCTGTTCCATGTTGCCAGGACCATGAGGCCTCAGGGAACAGAAGGCTCTGGGTTCCATACAGAAGTGGGGACAGCAATAGCAATTCTCCCCAATCATCACTCCTCACTGCCACAGCAAAACTGCTTTAATTTCCCCAGAGATCACAGGTCTCCCATGGAAAAGAGCTCTTGAAAGAGCCTCACATCATCTCTGTTCTTACTTGCAGGGTTGTGTGGGAAACAGACCCAGCATGTGTCAGCTCTTCTTTCTGGCTGTCCCATCCACACCACCCCACAGGTGGCCCAGATTCCCTATACTATCTTCCCTCCTCCTCACAAGCCATAAAATGTATATGAACATGAATATAGATGTACAGGAAGGCCATTTGCCTGAAAGCTGCCAAATTCTCAATTTCCATCAGTTTCGTTTGCCAAAAAAGAAAATAGAGGTAAAAAAGAAAGCTGAAAGCTACTTGGCCTTGAACACTTGTGTCTTTCTCTGATTATCTGAAGGGCAGACAGAGGCCAAGATGATTACAACCGTCACTGAACACAGCAATTCCACATTATCCATAATTTGTCAGAATTAAAGTATCTGGCATCCCCATTTTGCAGATGGGAAACTGAGGCATGGAGAGGTTAATTAACATACCAAAGTCACAATAAGTGGCAGAGGCAGAGTGTGAGCCCAGATAGGCCCTCTTGTCCCACCCACGGAACAGAGCTATCTTCATTCACATGAGTGGGCAACTGCATCTCCCTTTCACAACATGCCCATTATTTTGATTATTTTGAGGATTCCATTTCTTAAGAAGCAAAAACATATTTTGAAAGATTTAAAAGCCAATGTTCAAATACAATACATTACTCTTGTATTTAGTGCAATTAAGGGTTTTTTTTTTCATTTTTTTCTTCTCAGTTGTTTGTATGGTGAATAAGTTAAAAAATTTTGAAAAGAAAAATCTGAATATAAGGTAATAAAAGTTGGCAAAGAACGTTTCAGGATATATGATCATACTCTTCTCAAACTATTAAAATGTGAAATATCCCAAAGACCCGAGGTCACCTCGAAAACCAAATAGCTTAAGAAATGACACTGCAAGCCCCCTGTTACCTCCGACTCCCCCTCCATTGCACACATGGTCCACACTGGTGGGGTAGCTTTGCCCATGGTATGGGAGTTAATTCCTAAGGTCAATGTTTTTCTAACCATATTGTGAACTTCCTAAAGCAGAGAATTGGAATTATTTACTTCTTTGTATTAGCATGTTTCCTGAATTAATGAAAGCTTGGGGATGTGAACTGCCTACCTGCCACTCCTTGGCATGCTTCAAGCTAGAAGCAGTGATCTTTCCAGCATCTATCAGCATGGTTACATCGGCAGAACCAGCTGTAAAATTATATTTTCACTTCAAGTTGAGACTGGTGTGTGCATCTCTACTTTCACCACTCCAGGCACTTTGCTGACATGAGTTTGTTTTCAAATTTCCCCAGATTTATTCAGGTCAAAAAGCCACTCACAAACAGGGCCAGACATGGACCTCATAATTGACTGGGGCTGGTCTTGCTCTAAGCATTTGGTCCTTTTTCTATGTTATTCTTTCCTTAAAACCATCTCAGTTCTCGCTGTCTCTAACCACAGATACACATTTCCCAGGTGCTGTCATATGCTGTCCCAGTGAGGTCCAGAGCTTCTCGGGGAAGGTGGAATTGGTAGCAATGCCCAGCCTGGCCTCAGCACGGAGGATCCCTTCTCAGGTGCATCAGCACATGCGTGATTATTCTGCAATCACTTACCTGTTCCCTGGATTACAGCTGGGTTTCAGGCAGCCTTTCTGTTCTTTGCCTTGGTCCCCTCTGTCATAAACACCGCTGTGCCCTCAGCAGGTTGGGCCACCCTGAAACCTGTGCCTTTTCCCATGTCATTAGAGAAGGCACTGTCACCACCAGTCCCACTGATCTCTGTAGCTCGAGCTGTTGACCTTTCCATTCTAGGAACAGCCGTTCACTTAGACACTGCTTCCCCCTCATAGACCTTTATAAAATTGATGGTTGCTCTTGCTGTCATGCTGGGGATTGCATCTTTTGTCTCTGTGAGGGAGTTAGCAAAGTCTGTCACATCTAGAAAGTGCTGTATGTCTAAATAAATCCCATCTCCTGAGCTTCCTTTAGCCACTTTGATGTCAACTTCAAAAGTTCAGGAATATATTAATTTTATAAAAGTAAGTAGTCTCAATTTTTTTATTTTTATTAAATCTCTGTTGGCTAAGGATTTACTTAGTTTTCTTTCTTTGTTCTTTTTCCCTTGTTCCTTCTACCATTAGAAGTCAAAATTAACCATGTCCACTGGAATCATTCTCACCTTGGACTTTCCCTTTTTTAAGCATTTCATTTCTCACTGAATTTGCAGTTCTCATGCAAAACTAGTGAGGGATATCTTTAGATGCCCTTTGCCAGAGTCTGTAGGGCAATTACCAGGACGTCCATGTTGGTCTCTAGAGTTTATTCGTAAAAGAACACCTGGACTCTAGATGGACATCTGGCCACCCCAGCACTCGGATCCAATGTTTCATAGCCCTGCTCTTAAGCCTGATCACATCCACAGTAATGAGACCCATCCTGGGGGAAAATTAAAGAAGTCCTATTCAATTTCTTACCCAAGGTCAGAAAGTTCACATTTCACTAAGGAAAATTAAGCACTAAGGGCTATCAAATTAGGAAATATCCATCAAGCAAAGCTCAAATTACCTTCCCTCTGGCCTATGTGCCACATAGACTTGTCCAGCAGGTAGTAAGTCTTGCATGGAGCTGCCCTTAGGACAGATGTAGAAGAGGATTCTGGAATACATTCCCCCACTGCCATGTCTGTCCCTGACAAGAGTTAGCATGGCTGATTCCACGTTGTGCCGTCACAGCTGGAGAAGACATAGAAACAGCCACCCACTCATGCTGGACTGCTCCAGAAGTAGCTGCTATCCATGACTGAAGCCTCGAGAGGCAGAGGCTCAGGTCTGTGTGCTAATCAGAGTGGATCGTGATTGTCTATGGCTGCCCACACGTCACAACTTGGTGGTGTTTCAGCACGGGTCTCACAGGTCCCAAATGGCACAGGTGAATCTCCTGTGCACCTCCTATCCTCCCAAGTCAGATTTTCAGGTCTAACCTTGCCAAGAAGTGCATCAGCATCATGAGGGTCCTTTGTGCTGCTCTCCTTGGGGGTTCAATAGGAGAGCAAATCAAGAAAAGACAGAAGGAAACTGTTCTGCATGGAAAGTGTCTGCGAGGGGAACCCCCCAGAGGGTACCAGGTCTAATTTAAACTGTATCTTGCAACCCCAACAGGTCAGGAGTCTTCTGAAGGAGGAAATGAAAGCTTGGTTTTCCTTCCCAATCAGATGACCATAGATAGCTCTCAGACCGAATTGACCTACTACAGGGCCATTTGTTCATTTCAACCCTGGGGATTACAAAGGTGTGGGGGCAGGCAAGGAGAGGAGGATGGGGGAGAAAGATGGCAAGCGCTGTGGAGCAGGAGTGAAGGCTCTGAAGGACTGTGAGGTTTAAGGAGTAGACAATCCCTGAATCATCATATGATGCTGCAAAATAGAATACACCAGATGAGATCTGGGACCCTCGGTTCTGGGAACCCACTGGATGTCTCCTTCATCCCATCGGCTCCCACTACCTAACTCAGGAACCCTGCACATCCTTCCACTGCCTCCCAGGATCAGCATCCTCTTCCTTACTGCCCAGCCCTCCCACCGAGCCAAAGCCCAGAAGGGGACATGTCAACATCAGACAGTCTTAAATTCTATGAAAGATAAACCACAACTTAAAAAGAAAGAGGGGGAGGGGAGAGAGACAGAGAGAGAGAGAGAAAAGAAAGAAAAAGAAAGAAAGAAAGAAAGAAAGAAAGAAAGAAAGAAAGAAAGAAAGAAAGAAAGAAAGAAAGAAAGAAAGAAAGAAAGAGAGAGAGAGAGAGAGAAAGAAAGAGAGAGAGAGAGAGAGAGAGAGGGAGGGAGGGAAAGAAACAGAAGAGAGAGAGGAAGGTAGGGAAGGAGGGAGGGAAAGAGAGAGAAGAAGAGAAAAAGCAAGCAAGCAAGCTACCCTACAAACACTTTAAAATTATTGTTTATATCATAGGAGAATGCCAATGTTTGTTGTGAGATGTTTCTAGAACTGGTGGACTAATTTGTTTAGCAGTTTTCCACCAGAAGTTGATGATATTTGAAATGGCAGATGAGAACAATAAAGCTGTGATTTTTATAACTTGACTCAATCACCAAAATGGAAAGAGGTAAGGTATTTACATTCTGACGTATGGTTTGGACGTATTTAAGTTCAGATGTACAGGTGGGAAGTGTACAATAGTGGGAAGTATACAATACCCTATAATCAGTGAATTGAGTTTTTAATTATAGAAATCATCAGGTTTTATGGCATCTTCTTTGATTTAAAACATTTATAATGAAGTCTTCAAACATCCATTTCATTTAAAAGCAAAAACCCTATAGAAATATCTCAGCATGTCAATCTATAGAGTTAAATATGGAAAAGTTTCCAGCTATCTTTGTGGGTTTTTTGTGTGAAACAGGTCTAAAAGCTCTCAACTTACGTTTTATCATTGTAGTAGATAAACTTACTATATTCAATTATCTAGGAGAAAAATTATACAGAAAACCCAGATCTTTTTTGGAATGCTGATACAATCTCCAGTACTCTGGAGGATATGCCCATGTCTTCTATTTGGGGAAGATTTTGAACCGTCATCATAGATAGGAAAACAAAACTGTTGATGTTTTGAAAGGAATGCAGAGGTAGGTACTGAGAAAGAACAACAGAATATCTGGAAGTCTGTATGCATTGAAGGAGATAGAAGAATGATCCTTATGGCTGGTTGGAATCTTTTCTGTTTATTACCCGTCTGTGTCCCCTGGACCAGGAACAAAGGACCTGCTTCAGTCAGCATCCGACACCCAGCCACCTTGTCCAGCTCTCTCCCTAGCCATTCACCCCTTCCAAGGGATGCGGTTGTCTCCTTAAGTCCACAACTCCATCGTACCAAAAACTATTTTTAGGAGCTTTGCAATATCCAAAATTATATCCTCATATCCTGTTTTTGATTATGATTGCAGGGGCGAGGTGAACACTTCGTGTTTTCATGAGGAAATTTACACAAAACAAATCAATGAGAGAAAAGAAATTTCAGATTTTATTTTCATATCTCCTGTAAAAAATAATAAATCAAGTATATTTTAGAAAAATAAAACTGGTTCAGATATTATTTTAGAACTATTTCCTCTCATATCAAACATTTACAGTGATCCAGTGGGTGCACTCAACCATTTTTGTACAAGTTGGGCTTGGGGAGACACTTGAAATGGAAAATTATATTATGTATTTTCGAGTAGGTCCAGACAGAAATTTTAAATTATATTTCAAATTTTATTTCATTCAGAAAAAAATATTGAGGCATATTCTAAGAAAAGCACTTGCATATAAGAGCGTCAGGTGAGATCATCCAAATTTCAGAATATAGATCAGTAGTGTTGCAAAAGGAGGTTAAAAAAAACAAGTTGCCAAAAAGCAAATTGTATCAGGACACACTTCTTCATCTAGCTCACTTCTAAAATGACAGAAAAATGTAAGCCATTATTAAAATTCTTCAAAATTTCAACAGTTTATTACTTGGAGTTTAAAATACAATTTAATCACTGTAATATATTTCATTAGTTCATAAAGTGCTGGGTTTGGAGACTTTCTTTTCTATTTTTTTTTTTTTTTGGCTTTCCTTTTAAGGAGACATTTGTCTTTTTGGTCAATTTAAATTTATATGTGTACACACATATATATTAATATATGTATATATATTTTAATCATATTATGAATACTGAAATATGGCTTTTACTCAATAGAGTGCATTTTCTGGGTCAGGTATCTTCTTGCTGTGTTCTTCTGATTGACAGTCAGCAGTCATTCAAGAAAAGCAAGTTTTATGCAAAGAAGAATGGAATGCAGTGTGCTGGAGAAAAGGTGAGTATTAATATAATAGAACTCAATACATCAGTCCTCAACAAGATCTAATTCCAACTCTTTGTAAAGGAAAAACCTGGCCAGCTTTCCTTGTCACGCATTTCCTATTGCCATGGAAACCTTTGTTTCCAAAGGTCATTTATGATATCTCAGAATCATCAGGAATCTGGGTGGTCCAGTTAGTTGGTCTTGTCCTAGGATCTGGAGACCACACAGAGCACTTTACAGGCTTTACCCAGGAGGTCATGTGCAGTCTGGCTCTGATGAATGCTCTTCTTAAGGGTTGACGTGGATCTTAAAGTAGTGATCGTGCCTTAGCCCATCTGGGGAAACAAGGGACTGAGGCTATGCCATCAATTGTTTCTTAAATGGTAGGATTAATATCAAAGATCGCCTACAATCAAATAAGGCAAACAATGTAAATTATTAGTGTAAAAAATATAATACAACTCATATACATAGTTAGGATTCTCTTACTTTTGCCCCCAAAATATTGACAGATAGAGATGGAGGGGTACAAAAGGAAGAATTGCTGTGCTGTTAGCCATGCTCAGAAACAATCTTCATAAATCTGTTTTTAGGATGGATAGAATTGGAATATAGAAATTGGCAATGCACTAACGGCAGTAAGCACAACATTTTCACTTCTGTAATAATAGCTAACTTTATTCTATAAATGTGTTTGTTCTCCTTCTAGTTGAGGCTCAGTGCAAGTGTGAGTTGGTTTCCACTGCTTGGTTGGGTAACCCCTGCCCACCCCTTCTCTGACTTCCATAATTGGTCCAATGCCACAGATAATGAGCTGGGTGCCTGGGTGGCCACAATTGATGTCTTAAACTGATTTCTGAAAACAAAGTGTCAGGTGTCATTAAGCAAGAACCTAAGAGGGAGCATTTAAAACCAGCAAATTAATAGACAGAAAAGATAAAAGTGACAACCATTGAAAATGTGTATTTCTCACTTCTAACAACAAGGTTTTGAATAACTATAAAAATTATAAAGATTTTAAGGACTGAAAAAATGCATGTTGCTTCCAGTTACCCAGTGAGAAAAACTCAGCTTTGCAGCAGGACAACGAGAAATCTATTTTCTCATTCAGATGGAGGGGAAAGGTAATGTTATCTCCTCATTCAATATAGCTTCATTGGGATTAAAACAGGCTGAATTTTTCAAATGTAATTTTTGAATGAAGTAAGGTCAGTAACTGCCTGTACACTTACCAGCGGTTGATACTGGCTTTAGCAAATACCCAATGACAAAAGGAAACAATTCCAAATAGGTTTATTTTGTATCGCAAAACAGGCAACAGATACTCAACATGGAATGAGATATTTGGCATTTCATAATATCTTCAGAAGTCACATCAAGTGGTATAACACAAAGATATTGTCACATACCTTGGAAGAATTTTACAGTGGACTGAATTTATGCATTTTGTTTGCAGACGATGTAGAATTTCAGTCTTGAATCTTTGATGCTCAGGTTCTTAGTATAATTCCTTTCAAAGTTCCCAAGTTCAAGTCTGATGTTTGTTAACAGCCCTGGTGTAGGAATAAAGCAACAAACTTTGGCAGTAAAAACATTAACTTTCTTAGCCAAAACTAAAGTGACATCTATAAATTTGTGAAGTAGTTTGGAACTGACTTTAAAAATAAAAATGAGGTAATGTTCTAGGTGGTTCTCATTTGACCACTCAACATATCTGCACCAGCTGTCACCAGCCTGTGTCTGATTTTCCTATATCTATGGATTTGCCTGAAGAGAGAGAGTAAGAAATTCTGATATCTATAGGCATCACACTGACATTCCTACGGCAGAATCAACACAGCAGAGGCTTTGGGGGTTTGTTTATTCATTTGTTTGGTTTTGGAACATGTAAAATTAGAGTGATGTCACATTCTGGAAAGCTGAGGCTGGATTATTCTGAATTCTTTTTTTTCTTGCATTAATAAAATCACTTTAATAAAATGTATATATTTTCATTAAATTTTAAAAAGTTGTTATTTAAAAGTACACATTTTCCAACCTCCATGTAGTGTCTTGTGAACCAAATTCATTTCTGTATCCTCTGATTTTCATTTATTAGTTGGAATACTTTTACAAAGTGAAATTGAAATTCAAATTATTCTATCTGTGGCTCCTGTGTCCTGTTGCAAAGACCCTTATTATCATGGACAGCGTCCTTGTTTTCTATTATGTCAAGAGGTTCCAAAGTCATTTTGTACATTTCCTACACCAGATCAGGGATTAACCATTTCTTTAAGAAGACCTGCTTTGATTTTGTGTGTTGTTGTTTAGTGAGAAACGACATTTCAACACCACAATCTGAGTGCAAGAGATGTCCATTGCATTTGGGGTGGTCATTGCTTCTAGGCCTTTTCAGTGGACAGAGTCAGCATTTAAATAATACCTTCAGTTCATCTAGACACATTGTCACATTCAAATTCATATTTGCCACAGACAATTTTGCTGGGCATAAAATTCTTAGCCCACAATTTCTTTCTTTCCTTATCTTTTTTTAAAGTTAATTTTTAACGAAGTTAAACACATATAATTTGACATCATTAGTATCACCTTCGAGTTTTGTCTTTGCCTGTCCTCAGTGGTATTTCTCCCTTCAGGCAGTCATGATACTACCCATGGATTATAGCAAGGACGTTCTCCTGCCAGGGAACCCAAGAAGGTGGGGAAGCTGGTTGACAAGCTCAATTTTACTTTTTCCAGTGTATAAACCATGAGTTGGGGGGATATTTTCTGCATGCTTAGAGCCAGGCCAAATGGGAGAGAGGAGAGTCACAAATTTAGAAGTCCAATTCTCCCACCATCGGCTTAAAGTTTTTCCACTTCTCCATGGCCCCAGGACCTGTTTCATTCTCATACTTGAGCTCTGAGTTGTTGCTAATGCAGATCTCAGTGCTATCTATTAGGTTTGGTTTTCCACGGGAAGAGGGTGAAGCCAGCTTGCCTATATGACACCATTCTGGAACCGGAAGTTCTTGGATTAACCTAAATTCTAAATATGCCATTGCACCTCTTCTGGTATTACAGTGGAGAACAATGATGGGTTGTTCATTTTCTATTCCTGAGTTCATAGAGAGTTATAAGATTGATTTTCTTTAAAGTATATCCAATCAATCCTCTTATTCTAATTGGAACCAATAACATTCAGGTGAAATTATAAACCATCACCTTAAGGCACTGGTATATTTTTATAGAAAGTTAAACTATCTACACTTACAGAGAGGGAAGCTAACAATGTGATAAAAGGATAGTTTGCATTTTCCAGAATATAGACCATCCTTCTACCTTGTGAGTCCTTACTTAATATTGAACCAATTTTTTCATGTTACATAGCATTAAATTTCCAAAAAGTGAAGAAAGAAAGGGAGCACATTTGAATGACAGGCGTCTGGTTACTAATTAAATAGGAAGAGGTGGAATATAATTTTTTCCCTGACCTAGACTTTAGTTTAAGTCAGAAATATCATAGACTGATTTTCTGCCTCTAGCAATTTCTGAAGAATTTTATACTATTTTCTCCTTTCTAGTGTGAAAGTATTCTTGACTGGCTAGCTTTATCTTGTCAACACAGTTTAAGGTTTATCTGAATTATGTCTGATATCAACCCTTATCATGGCTAATAAGCTGAATTTCTTTTAGTGGCTGAGCTAATATGATCTTTAGAAAAGACCATACTAGGAATTGTACAGGCTTCAAATTAGGTTTTTTCAAACTCTAAGCCACTTTTCCATTCCTGGTGCTTCTGATACCTAATTTCTGATAATAAATGCTATTAAAATTGAATGAAAACTTGTCCTATCTGCTAAAAGAAATTATAGCTCATCTTTAATATTAAGCCCATAATAAAAATACTCTGGAATACTGCCATCTTAAAAACTACTGCTAACAATTCAACAATGCATTGAGGCAATCAGACTGGGATAATGTATCTCCACTGCTTTTCAATATCCAGAAAAGAAAAGAATCAGAATGAGAGCAACATATTTTCTTTGGTTTTATAGTTTTGAAACAGATAATCTGAATACTTTGGTGCAGTATTTATTGAGTTACAGAAATCCCTTAAATCAACTACAAATGAATTATTTTTACTGAACTCAACAGGGGAGAACAGCAGAAATAAATTCCAAAATGGTGCCTGATCTACAAATATTTTATCTTACATGGCAATGCATTGTCCAATATTTGATACAACTGTCCTTGCATTACTCAGGTCAAAGCGAATATTACTCTATTTTTCCTATTTCACACCCACTGATCAGAGAGGCAGGAAATTTAGAATACGGTTTCTGGTGTCTGACATAGATAATAAATTGGTAAGTAATCAAATATTGGCTATGTTGTGTCAACAGAAATCACCAAGTGCACCACGAATGAATAGATGAACCGGACAGAACTAATTCAATCACGAAAATAATAATGGCAAAGAGTTTGCACATGAGTTGATTTATGGTTGTCATTTGAATACTTATGAAGAAATTTATTATTGGAGCTGAGGGCTTTGAACATGAGCCTCACACATAAGAGAACAAATGCTTTGAGGCAGATACAGTTCATTGTATCTGCTCATATCTGTTAGCTGCTGTGATGTACCCCAGAGCCATTTTTTTTAGATAGAAATGTTGAATTCAGGTATAAGCAATGATGATACTCCAAAAATCCATGTACACACATGCAAAAAAGAGCCACTGAAGTGTAAAAAACGCCCTGGGGCTAAAGAAAGTTGATGGCCGTGGGGCAAAGTTGGTGCAGAAAGTGGTTTGACAATGTGACAGTGTTGGAGAAACGTTCGTGATTTATTCTAAAATCCAGAAAAGTGAAAACTGTTGTAAAAAATTCTAAGGATATTTTTAAATTCACGTACTATCAAGGCTGCACCTTCAGTGTGTATTAAGGGAGTATTTACATAAAATGATTAGGTGAGTGCAGACTTGATATATTCTTAAGATAAAATTTCTTTTGATATTCAATTTGAGTTTAGTATATTCCCTTAGATGCCTGCATGTGGACGTGAAGTCCCTCTTCCTAAGACTTCATGCATAACATTGAAGGCATGATCCACTAATGCTACCAAAGACTGTGGTGGAAAAACTCACACAAATAGGCTTTTATTCCCATGGTCTTTATCCTTTTGCAGATAAATAAGGAAATAAGGACACCCTTGGCTAAAACTCCGGCACTCTGGGTAGTTGGTCCTGGAAGAATCCAAGGCTCAGACCCACAGGACTGTGCATGTTGTCCATGACCCCCGGGGGACCGTCCATAAGACTTGCTTGGGGGCGGCCAGGACCCCACTTTTCACATCACCTACTCATCTGTTTCCCACTGTTGCTTCTTTTCTCTTTGGCGTCACCGTGAGTCAGTGGGGTCAGACTCCTGGTTCACCCAGGATCATGTGGACTGACCCTCCCTAGGGACAGATGTTTCTCCATGGCAGAGATGCTTTTATGCCCATTCACTGTCTCCAATTCCTCTTCAATTTCTTTAGAATCTTGGCACCACACAAACCCACACATTTATTAAATGCTCTTTTTCCCTCCAATATGAATGCTAATTATAGTCAGAATCTTCTTAAACAGGCTTAGTGAAACAGCCCTACAAAAGTGAAGAAGTTCAGATGCCTCATGTAAGTCACAGGGGCAGCAGCATAGAAATATGCTCAGAGTGAAACGGGGAGTTTTGAAGGAAATGCCCATGTGTCTGGTGACTGTGGCCCTTCCATGCAGCAGAGCCTGATCCAGTGCCCCCAGAGCTCTTTAGAAGTCACTGAGTCTGTATCATTTAGAGGTGACAAAGACCCCAGTTTCATCAAAGCCACTCGTCCCTGGAGCTATGGGAAGGCTACATGCTATGCAGCATGTGAAAATTCTGTTCTTCCCGTAAAATGTCAGTGCACTGCAAAATCAATATTAGGTGGTGACTAGTCTAGTCTAGAGAAAGCATTCTGAATAACACTGGGAGTCACTTTCAAAAAATTTAAATGTACGACTAAAGCCAGCCTCCAGATGAAAACCAGCCGAACTTCAACTGCATCTAGAAATAACCTTAGAAATTAAACTATGCTTAGTGTCTTTTGATCTCAGATTACTCTTAGAGGAATTGAACTATTTGGTGCAGCTTAAAAGTATTGGTCTTTAATTATACTTCTTGTAGTAAAAAGAAAGATAGAGATTGTCAAAAAGTCATACAAAAACTAAAACTGTGAAAGTATCCCCAGAAGATTCTGTTGGGAACCCCAAACCTGGCCACAGAGGAGATGCTTAGGAAGGAGTTTATGCAGAGGGGTAGACCCTGCCGCATAAGCCCACCACGCAAGGGTCTATGCAGTAATGAGAGGCATGGGATGCGAAGCGTGATGAGAAAAACAAACGTTATTCCACAGCTGGTTAAAATGCTTAATATATAGCTAAAATTATTCTAAACCAATTGCTTTTCTAGTTTTCATTAGCCACAGGAATTAAATCAAAAAGCTCTCAATGGCCAAAGCTGTAAGAATTTGGGGAAACAAAAAATATGAAGTCATATGAGATTTTAACACAAAGTGTAAAATAAAGATTTATGAGTGTATACTGACAAAAATAAATGATTAAATCAATGAATAGCGGGCAATATGTGAATCTCCCTTGCAGAAAAATTTCATATAATTCATGTAGATACTCCGCCCTCAAGCAGGTGGAGCACTCCTTAAGTGTGGGTTGCACATAGTGACCTTCTTCAAAAAAGTGCAGTATGGCAAGGGCGGGAAGGGGTAACTTCGTAGTAGAACAACCCAACACAGGCCATCTCCGCCAGGTGATCAAGGTCAACAGCCGCAGGGATAAGTCATGTCGGTAAATGTGCCCTTGACGTGATGTGATGGAAATGGCACTTCTGTGGTTTTCCTTCTAAAGACCCATAAGTCCAATCTATTCATGAGAAAAACATCGGACAAATTATAATCCAAAGACATCTTACAAAATACATGACCTGCAGTCCCCCAAACTATCAATGTTATCAAAAACGAGGAAAGTCTAAGAAATCGTCACAGCCAAGAGGAGCCTATGAGGATTAAACACAATGTGGGATCTTGGAGCAGAAAAGGACATTAGAAAAACACTGAGGCATTTACATCAGTTGTGAATTTCCCTGTAACATCCTGAATAAATAAAAAAATAAAGTTTATTGCTGTAAGCCAAAAAAGAAAAAAGAAAAACACTGAGGAAATCTGAATACGTGATAGACTCTAGTTAATAAAAGACATAGAGAGAGGGAGAGGAAGGGAGAGAATTCAGAATAATATCCTTTGAATAGAATGTCAGAGAAAAATAAGGGAACCAGTCCTTAAGGGCAGGAGTCCCCAACCTTTTTGGCACCCATTTCATGGACACAGCTTTTCCACAGACTGGCGGAGGGGTGGAGATGGTTTTGGGATGATTCAAGCACATTACATTTATGGTGCAGTCAAACCTCTGTGGTAATGATAATCTGTATTTGCAGACACTCCCCAGAGCTATCATCACAGCCTCAGCTCCACCTCACATCATTAGGCATTAGATTCCCATAAGGAGCACAACTCAGATCCCTCACATGGGCAGTTTACAGTAGGGTTTGCTCCTATGAGAAGCTAATGCTGCTGATCTGACAGGAGTTGGAGCTTATGCAGTGATGCGAGTGATGGGGAGCGGCTGTAAATACAGATGACGCTTCGCTTGCTTGCCTGCCACTCACCTCCTCTGTGTGGCCTGGTTCCTAACAGGCCATGGACCAGAACCCGTCTGTAGCCCAGGGGTTGGGGATGGCAGGCTTAAATGACCACATTGCCCAAAGCAATCTACAGATTCAATACAATCTCTGGCAAAATATCAATGTTATTTTTCACAGAATTAGAAAAACCATCCTAAAATTCATATGGAACCAAAAAAGAGCCTAAATAGATAAAAACAAGCAAAAAGAACAAAGTTGGAGGCATTACATTAACTGACTTCAAATTATACTACAAGGCTTTGGTAACCCAAATAACATGGTACTGGTATAAAAACAGACACATAGACCACAGGGACAGAATTAAAAACTCAGAAATAAAGCAACACATCTATAGCCAACTAGTCTTTGATAAAGTTGACAAAAACATACTCTGGAGAAAGGGCACCCTTTCAATAAATGGTGCCAGGAAAATTAGATGGACATAAGCAAAAGAATGAAATTGGACCCATATTTCTCACCGTATTAAAAAATGAACTCAAGATGGATTGAAGACTTAAATGTAAGACTTCAACATATAAAAAGAAGAAAATCTATGAAAAATTCTCCTGGACATTGGCCGAGGCAAAGAATTCATGACTATGATCTCAAAAGCACAAGCATTTGTAAAACAAAAATAGATAAATGACACTTAATTAAAAATTTTCTGCACAGCAAAAGAAATAATCAACAGAGTGAACAGACAACCTGCAGAATGAGAGTAAATATTTGCAAACTATGCAACCAACAAGGAACTAATATCCAGAATTTACAAGGAAATCAAAGAACTCAACATCACCAACAACAAATATCCCATTAAAAAGTAGGCAAACAACATGAATAGACCTTTTTCAAAAGAAGACATACAAATGGCACACAAGCCTATGAAAATATGCTCAACATCACAAATCAGAGAAATACAACTTAAAACCACAATGAGATATTGTCTTACACCAGTCAGAATGGCTATTACCAAAGTAAAAAAATAAAATAAAATAAAACAAAATAACGGATATTGATGAGAATGTGGAGAAAGGGGAATGCTTTTACAATGTTTCTGGTAATGTAAATAATACGACCTCTATGGAAAACAGTGTGGAGATTCTCCAAAGAACTAAAAGTGGACCTCCCATTCTATCCAGCAATCCCACTACTGGGTATCTACCCAAAGGAAAAGAAGTCATTATATAAAAATGACACCTGCATTCAAATGTTTATCATAGCACAATTCACAATTGTGAAGATACGAAATCAACCTAAATGTTTATCAATGGATGACTGGATAAAGAAAATGTGGGGTGTGTATGTGTGTTCATATATATAGCCACACAAACCCAACGGAATACTATTCAGTCATTAAAAATGAAATATGGTTTTTGCAGCAACATGGGTGGAACTAGAGGCCATTATTTTAAGTGACTACAACTCAGAAGCAAATACCACAAGTTCTCGCTTATAAGTGGGAGCTAAATAATGTGTACACATGGGCACAGAGTGTGGAATGATATACAGTGGAGACTAGGAAAGGCAGGAGGGTTAGAGGTGGTGGGATGAGAAATTACTTAATGGGTACAATGTACATTATTTGGATGTTGGATACACTAAAAGCCCAGACTTCACCACTATGCATTATATCCATGTATCAAAATTGCACTTGCACCTCTTAAATTTATACAAATAATAAATAAATTAATTAAAGAAACTAGGAGATTGTGCCAATTTTTTTTCTAATTCCCTCAAAGAAAGACCCTGATTTAATGAGCACTTAAGTGCCATGCACTGGTCAAGGCGTTTTGTAGAATTTACTTCATTTAATCTTCACAACAGTGCTGGATGCGAGGATCATTATCTCCAATTTACAGTGGAGCCTCAGAGGGTGCGAGTAATCTTCCCAAGTTCACCGGGCTTGGCCAAGTCCAAAGCAAACGTCCTTCCTCCTCCCCCCTTGGATCTGGGGACCAGAAGGCTGCCCATCCACGCAAAATGTCTGGTTTAAAAGCTAGTGGTTTAATGGTCCATTGGGAAACAAATAACAAAACACACCACTTCACAGCAGAAATGTGAAGCATCACTTTATAGCACGTAATTCTTACTGCACTTGAAAAAGATTTGAGAAATGGAAAATAATACAATTGTTGTCTCAGGCTGCCATCTAGCGACAGTTTCTGAAGTTACAGTCTTTCCCTGCAATCTTGCCACCAGCTGCAAACAGGCCGGCCTGCTTCCGGACCCCTTGGACCCGGAAGCCACCAAGTTTGGGGCTGTGGCAGAGCTGGACATTGGACAAGTACCCAACATGGGGCAAGTCTTTATTTCTTATTTTCCTTTGTTCCTTTATAATCTGTGTACCCAAGGTGACATGCCATGATTTCACAGGCATAGTGAAAGTAAAAAGGCAGTTTATCATAAGAGATCCCTTACCTGTCCCTAACCTGTCACCAGCGCCACCACCACTGAGCTGTGTCAACAGCCTCAGGTGCACCTGCCTTCTTTGCACATCTGGCTGCAGCTGGGGCTGCCGATTCCTTACCTTGATGGCCTCCACCGAGTCATACCTGTCCACTTTGTTGATGTGGTTAGTGATGCTGGTGCTGAGAGGGGCCGGCAGGATGACGGTCGCATCGTGGGCCTGCTGCTGGTGCTGCTGGGAGCAGGTGTAGACGAGCAGGCGGAGGAGGCAGCCGAGCACGGGGCTGCTCAGCCCCAAGGCCATCATGTGGAACACGGGGAACCCCGGGAGGACAGGATCAAAGTGATGTCTGCTCCTCTTCCTTTTCTTCTTCCCCAGCCCTTGTTTCCCATCCCGAACAATTCAGTCCTTGGATGCAGAGCAACGCGGGTGTGTGAGGAGGGACGCCCTCGTGTGATATTGGGGAGTGGGGGCAGCAGCGTGGGGTGTCCAGCCTCAGCAGGATGAGGACCGTCCACACAGGGCAGCCCAGTTTGGACCAGCGATGCTGCTGGATGTCACCATGGACACCAGGTGAGTCCTCCTGCCCACTGAGCAGAGCCTTCAGGGCTGTCAGGGCGATGACAAAAAAAGCCTGTAGGTTTGTCCCCTGCACCCAGGGCCTGGGGTATTTGCTTCTCAACTGCCCCAGCCCCCTGCCCTGGGATTTTCCGAGCCACCTTCCCTATGCTCTGTGATCCTCATGCCCATTTCCAACACTCACCACTCAGGAGGGACTTCATCCTGCCAGCTCCAGCCCGTGGGCCGGTAACACCTGGTGTCAAAGGGCTATTCAATCACTATTCACCAAGTGCCACTAGACCTGGGACTCCAGGGCCCTGCCTGAGTCATCCCGGAACCTCAGGTAATCCTGCAGTGGCTGAGAGAGCCCATGAGAAGCTGAGCCTTGGGTCAGACGCCGTCAAGGCCTCACCTGCCGTCTGAGGCAGAGGTTGAATAATCCTCCTTGTCCCTAAAGCCTGAGCTTTCCCCTCTAAGCTGTGCTCCTTTGCTGCTCCCAGACACCGTGTTTCAGGAACTCAGGACTTAGGATGTGAATCTGCTTCCTGCGGTGCACAGACACAGTGAACAAAGGCCGCGTTCTCTCGGGTTTGCTGTCACCCACAAAACCAACACACTCCTAAATGCACTAAAATTCCATGTGGACAGCGCAATTCCTAGCACAGGCGTCCCGTGCATTCAGCACTAAGGGACGGATAATCCAGGAGGACGTGACTAGAACACCCTCAAGTACCACCCTCTCCCTGACAGCCCCCTCGACTTTCGTTCTAGCTTATTCTGTCAACAGCATAAGAACGTGAAAGGACTTCACAAATCTTCGGCCTTTCCTGATCCTGGCACGAAGCCTCTAGAGCCGGGGGGCTCCCACCTGGACAGCTGGACGGAGCACCCAGGGCGCGTCCCACCAGCAGCCGTAGAATTCTGTACTGTAACATTGAAGCTGCACTTAACATAAGCAAGAGCTGACTCCACATGGGTTCTCATTTCTCTACACTTTAGCTCTTAGGACTCCCCAGGGTCAATGCCACGTACCCATAAAAATACTTCCTGCTGCACCGATAAGTCGCATTTCATTATAACATCCGGGAGATGCACGATGGTCTCCATATGCAGATACTTTGTCATTAGTCAAATGAATCACTCCTGCAGGTGCCTGGGGAAGGCCGGGCCAGCCGACATCTTTATGATGATAATATAGTCTTTGCGTCTCGTGCAACCAAAAATAGCTCTCTCAGATGAAAAGTTTCAAGGGAAGCACACTTTTTCTACATACAGAAAAAACAGTGCCTATTAAATCTGCTTAGTGGGGCTCTTTCTTTTGAATGTGCTTTTTTCCTGTATTGGTCATTAAGCTGGAATCGAAACCACTCGGTTGGTTAAGGTGGCTGATTTTCTGCCCAAAGTCTGATTTCTCAATAAACAGTAGAAAGAAGTCCACATTGTCCCCTTAAGCATCCTAAAGCATCGTTAGATAATTGCTTGTTTTAATCTGTCAGTTCTAAAATAAAACCCATTGGCTGTCTCACCTGCCTATGTTGCTGCGTCTGTATCAGCAACCTAACAAGTTAAAACATCGTTTCAGAGGATTGCTGAGTAACTAGACTTGCTGCAAGTTTGATTACTATCACCGTGGGTTGTGTAGCCAGTTGGTGCAGGTAGCTCAGACACACAGAAGCAGCATTTTAGGACAGGAATGGGCTTTGCATCATGTTCTCCTGCTGCTCAAGGTCCCTGAAGGAACTTCTACCTTCTAGCCCAGTGAGGACCAGCCAGGGGAGTCTGTGCTGCTCACAGTAACCCGTGCCTCTCCAGTCTCGTCTGTAATATAGATGAGTAGTTCTACTTTTACTTTTTAAAGAAACCTCCATACTGTTCTTCCTAGTGGCTGCACTCATTTACATGCCTGCCAATAGTGCGTGAGGCTTCTCCTTTCTCCACATTTTTGCCAGTCCTTCTCATTGCCCATCTTTTTGATAGAAGCCATTTTTACTGGGGTGAGATGATATCTCATTGTAGTTTTCTGCAAAGCTACAGTGACCAAAACAGCATGGTACTGGCATAAAACAGACACATAAACCAATGGAACAGAATAGAGAGCCCAGAAATAAATCCACACTTCTACAGTCAACTCGTTTTTGACAAAGGTGCCAAGAACATACAGCAGGGAAAGGACAGTCTCTTCAACAGATGGTGCTGGGAAACTGGATATCCATATGCAGAAGAATGAAATTAGGCCCCTATCTTTCACCATGCACAAAACCCAAATCAAAATTGATTAAATAAATAAATCTAAGGCCTGAAAGTATGAAATACTAGAAAGATAACAGAAACATAATAGGAAACAATGAAAACTAATCTTGATTTTTTAAAAAATAAATAAAATTGATAAACTTCTAGCCAGATTAATAATTTAAAAAGAGAAAGAATCCATCACAACAGATCTTACAGACATTAGAAGGAGAATGGAGGAATATTATGGACAACATTAGCCAATAAGTTTTACAACTTGGATAAAATAGACAAATTTCTTAAAAGACACAAAATCTCATTGAAAAGGAAACAAATGTCCTCAAACTACCAAATCACACACAAAGACATAGATGACCTTGAATATCCCAATATCTATTAAAGAAATTGGATTTGTAATTAAATCCCTTCCCACAAATAAAACTCCAGGCCCAGATGGATTCACTGGTGAGTTCTACCAAATATTTGTGGAAGAAATAATATAAATTCTACACGAACACTTCCAGAAAAAGAGAATGAAAAGAACATTTCCCAACTCATTCTATGAGGCCAGCATTATCCTGATTTTTGAAAAAGACATTATAAAATAGAAAACTATAGGCCAATATTTGTCATGAACATAAGTACAAAAATTCTTTTGTTAAAAATATTTAAACCAAATCTGACAATATATAAAAACGATAATATGACAACTAAGTAAGTTTACCTTGTTTAAGACAAAATGGGTTTATTATTTAAAAAATTAAGCAATTTAATTTACCATATCAATGGACTAATAAAGAAAAACCTTATGAACATTTCAATAAATACAATAAATATTTAACAAATTCCAATATCCATTAATGGCAAAAACTCTCAGCAACTTAGGGATAGAAGGAAACTTCCCAGACCAGGCAAATAATATCTATCAAAACCCTACAGGTAACATCATATGCAATGACAAAATAATGAATGTTTTTCCCCAAAGATCAGAAACAAGTCAAGAATACACACTATCCTCACTTTAATTCAACATTATATTGAATGTGATAGCTAGTGCAATAGTTAAAAAAAAAAGAAATAAAATATATGTAGATTGAAATAATGAGGAAAAATATCTTTATTTGCAAGTTATGTGATTGTCTACATAGAAAATCTTAAGAAGTCAACAAAAGCTACTAAAACTAATTGAGTTATCATGATTGCACGATAAAAGGTTAATAGACAAAAATTAATTGCATTTCTATGTCCCAGCAATGAACAATTGGAAACTGAAACTTTTAAAAATGTCATTTAAAATCACATGAAGATGTGATATACTTAGATAAGTTTGACAATTTCTAAAACTTGTATGCTAAAATATATACAGCATTGCTGAGAGAAATTAAAGAAGATCTAAATAAATGGAGGAATATACTATATTTTATGATAGAAAGACTCAGTATTGTAAAGATGGCAATTTTCCCCAATGCAATTCAAAGTAAAGTTTAAGGATACTTTTTTGTAGAAATTGACACGCTAATTCTAAAATTTGTGTGGAAATGTAATGGACCTAGAATTACAGAATTTTATAAAAGAAGAACAAAGTTGGAGAACTTACACTATCTGATTTCAAAACTTCACAGAGCTGCAGTAATTTTGGCAGTTTTGTGATGGCATAATGATGAACAGATAAGATGGACATGCTTGAAGCTCTGACTAGGGAGGGGCAAAGGCAATATACATAACCTAAACATTTGTACACCCATAGTATGCTGAAATAAAAAAAATTTTAAAAAGATGAACATATAAAATCAATGGAATAAATTAGAGAGTCCAGAAATAGAGCCACACTATACAGTTGACCCTTGAACAACATGGATTTGAACTGTGTGGGTCCACTTATATGTAGACTTTTTCCCACCCCAGACACAGAATGACCAACCCATCCTCTTCCTCCTCCTCCTTGGTCTATTCAATATGAAGAAAAGGAGGAGGGAGGTCTTTCTGATGATCCAGCTAATGAATAGTAAACATATTTTCTCTTCCTTATGATTTTTTAATAACATTTCCTTTTTTCTAACTTCTCTTATTGTAAGAATACAGTATATAATACATATAACATACAAAATATGTGTTAATCAACTATTTATGTTATCAGTAAGGATTCCGGTCAACAGTAGGCTATTAGGAGTTTTCAACTACATGGAGGGTCAGCACCCCTCACTCCTGTGTTGTTTAAGGGTCAACTGTATATTGTTAATTAAAATTTGACAAAGGTACTAAGGTGATTCAATTAGGAAAGAATAATTTTTTGAACAAACAGTGCTGGAACAATTGGATATTTATTATCCATATTCGGAAAATATGAACCTCAACCCTTACCTCACATAATATACAAATATTACTCCAAAATGGATAATAGACCTAAATGTAAAAGATAAAACCAAAACATTTCCAGAAGAAAACATAAGAGAAAACCTTAGAGATCTTGGCAGATGTTTTTAAATAAGACCCAAAAAGCACTCACAATAAAAAAAGAAAACATAGTGGGATTGCTGGATTAAAGTAGGTATACTTTTAATTCTTTGAGAAATCTCCATACTGTTTTCCATAGAGGTTATACCAATTTGCAGTCTCACCAACAGCGTATAAGCATTCCTTTCTCTCTCTCTGTGCCAGCATCCATTGTTTTTGTACTTTTTAATAAAAGCCATTCAAAGAGGAGTAAGGTAATATCTCATTGTGGTTTTAATTTGCATTTCCCTGATGATTAGTGATGTTGAGCATTTTTTCATATGCTTGTTGGCCATTTGTCTATCTTCTTTTGAAAAACTTCTGTTCACATCTTTTGTCCACTTTTTAATGAGGTTGTTAGTTTCTTTCTTGCTGATTTGTTTGAGTTCTTTGCAGATTCTATATATTAGCCCTCTCCCATTCTGTAGGTTGTCTATTTGCTCTATTGATTGTTTCCTTGGCTGTACAGGAGATTTTTAATTTAATCAAGTTTTATTTATTTATTTTTGTTGCTGCTGTAATTGCCTGACTGGAGGATGAAGCACACTGATTGCTAGACCTGGGTCACATGCCCAATCCTGTTTCTGGGATATGAGACCAATCCTGTTAGTACCATATAGACTGAGGGTGTCATGGGGCAGAAGAAAAAAAGTAAATTGAACTTGATTCCATTAAAAGTTTATGCTCTCCAAATACATGTTAAAGAAATTAAAATGCAATACATCAATTGGGAGAAAATATTTGGCAGATATGTATCTGATAAAAATTTGTATTTGGAATATATAAAATAAAACTCTTAGAATTTAATAATAAGATTTAAAATATGGGCAACAGCTTTGAATAGACACTTTTACCAAAGGAGATACATAGATGGCAAATAAATACCTGAAAATGAGCTAAATGTCACTAGTCATTAGGGAAATGCAAATTAAAAGCCTGATGAGATACCACAGCACAAATACTAGAATAGCTGAAATTAAAGGAGACTGACCAAGTTCTGGGGAGGGTGTGAAGCAAAGGAACTCCCTTATGCTGCTGATGGAATGTAAACCTGTTACAACCTCTTCGGAAAACAGTTTGGCAGCTTCTGAAAAAGTTGCCTTCATATGACCCAGTTACTTCATGTCTAAGTATTTGTTCAAAAGTAATAAAAGCACACAGTCACACAAATTCCTGTACGCCAATGTGACAGCAGCTTTATGGAATAGCCAAAACACTGGAAATACCCAAATGTTCATCAACAAGTGAATGAATAAGCAAATTCTGGTATATCCATACAATGGACTACTACTACTTGGCAATAGAAGGATCAACTACTGACACACACATTAATAAATTTTAAAATACTCATGCTGACAAAAAGAAGACAGAAAAAGGGAGAGTACATAATATATGATTCAATTTATAGAAAGTTCTAGAAAATGCAAAGTAATCCATAGTAGCATAAAACAGATCACTGGTTGTTTGCAACAAGAGTGTTGGGGTGAAGGGAAGAATGTGTTTCAAAGAGATACAAAAAAAACCTTTGGTGTTCGTTATCTCGAGTCTGTGACGGTTTCACAGATGTACACACATGTCAAAAGTCATCAAACTGGGCAATTTAATATGTGTAGTTTATTGTATCACAGTTTCACTTCAACAAAGCTGTAAAAAAAATTTTGTGATTCAATAACTGTTATTGTCCCCCACCCCCAAAAATTCGTATGTTAAAGTCCTAAGCCCCAGTATCTCAGAACTTGGGCATATTTGGAGATAGTTTCAAAAGAGGTGGTAAGTTAAAATGATGTCATTAGAGAGCCCAATATGACTAGTGTCCTTATCAGAAGATGAAATTTAAACACAAACATACACAGAGGGAATACCATGTGGAGACGTAAGAAAAAGACGGCCATCTACAAGCCGCAGAGACAGGTCTTAGAAGAAGCCAACCCTGCCGCCACCCGGACCTCAGACTTCTCTTCTCCAGAACTGAGAAAATACTCTGTTGTTTAAGCTACTCAGGGTGTGGTGCTTTGTTGTGGCAGTGCCAGCAAACTAATACAAGGACACTGAAACTTTCAGAATTCAACAGCATTTTCTTCTTCTAATGTCTGTTAGACTTAACTATTGTCTAATAAGGTGTGTAAGAAAACTAAGGAGAAAAAATCAAATATTTGACAAAAGTTATAATACCAGTAATATGAATGCAGGCATTTGCCTAGAATTGTATAATTTTCAAAAACACTCACATATCTTTTTTGTCTCAGTAGAACATTTGCTGGTTGTTTTTCTCTATATTATTAAAGCTTGCATAACCCACCCATTAAGAAACAGAAAACCACAGCATTTATGATAGGAGAGAAACCTCGGGTTCACAGAGCTTGGCTGCCTGAATGTAGAGGAGGACTGGGGTGGTGTTGAGATGGTGTGACTTGTGCAGATGGTGTGAGAATGACAGACTGGTCCAGGTGATGTGAGAGCCAGTCTTGGAACCAGCCCTGTGATTTGACATTCTTTGGCTTTTATAGCCAATGACGTTTCTACAGAGATAAGCCTAAGTGTGCACATTGCCAATCATTCTACAATCATGCGCATTAATGATCTCACACCAGGCCGCTGATGCATGCAATCTTCCCTGCAATATTTCAAACAGTATTTATTCCAATTCATTTTTCAATACTTACAGCAATTTGTAAGTGATCTAGCCTAACAGGTCCCCTCCCCCAACCTGTCCTTCTAGTTTCACAGTAAATTCCCCTAAGCAAAGAAGCTTCCCAGTGATGTGGAGAGAATAAAAGCTGTTTGAAATGCGAGCTTCACGAGGGAGCCCTAGAGGTTTATGTGGGCATTTGTAACAAAATCCAGTTCCTAAATCATTCTCACATGTGCCGTTTAAGTAAACATTACACTGTACCGCTATCATTTTCAATTTCATTGCCCTCAGGGCTAAATTCTAAAAGCTAAGGAAATAGATGCTTGTAGTATTAACGTAAATTGAAGGAGACCTTGGAACACTTCTTCAATTTTATGCTTGCTCCCTTTGCAAAGCTGCCTGCTTTGGGCTTCTTGTCACTTGTTTCTTCTTCCGTCTCTTAGCAATTATTTCCATTTGTTTGGAGGCTGGCCTTTCGTTGCACTGAGATCCCAGATACCCGCAGCGTAACTGCAACCAGAGAAAAGGACCTCCACCTTCCTGCACGGGGCTTTGTTTGCTGATACCTCCCTAAAGGCACCTCTGTCTTTCCCTTTAATATGAGACTCTCTGTCACTACCTTCCTCTTGCTGCAGCTCAGGGTGGAGCCCTGTCACCTTAATTGCTTCCACCTGATCTTCCCATGGTCATGGGCTCTTTAGCCTGATGTCTCTGGCTGGTCTGTGACCGTGGAGGCTGCCTTTGACTTCTGAGTGAAAGCTCCATGGGGACAGGGACTCCCGTGATGGTCTCACTTACCGCAGTGACCTCTGCTCCTAGCAGGGGCCTGACACACACTAGAAATACCCATCGGTGACTGTTAAATTACGAGGAAACAAAGCTGATTAATTGCTGTTCCTTGCTGCCAGAGTACACCATTAGTTCAATCATTCCATTTCTCAGTAGCCATTTTTGGGATAATTCACTGTGCACTATTCATGGTCTGCGAAGATGCAGGTATGTGGTCCAGGTTAAAAAGGATCTTAGAGCTCAGAGAGGTGGCCTTCTGTGAATAATGTCAACCCAGCATGGTCACCCACTGCTGGGCTGGTGACAAGATGCAATGACCACATCAGCCAAGGACCTAATGAGCTAGAATCAAGCACCAAGCAGCCTCCCCCTGAGCTGAGTTTTGAGGAAGAGGAGTTAGCCAGATAGACAAGCAGGGTTGGGGAATGGCGGGTCATTCCAAACATTGGGTACAACATTTAAAAGGCACAGAAGCCTGAAAGCATGGCATCTTTTTCAGTAGAAACAAGCAGTTTGCATTGCTGAAGTCTCAACAAATTGAGACTTGGGTGTGGTGGTAGAAGTGACAGAAGAGACAGGCAGGGACATACATTCTCAATACGTCTACATGGTGACTTATCTAGTTATTTAATAACTTATTATCTAATTATTTAGCAATTTATATAATTGTCTCCCACACTAGACTGTGTGTTCTTTGGGAGCACCCAGAGAGGAATAGGTTTGTGGCAGGTGGTCAATGAGATGGAGGGATGGATGGATGGATGGATCCATAAACATGTATATAAAACTGAGAACACACAGGTCCCAGCTTTGTAGCTGAGGTGCCCAATAATGTTCCTTCTCCTACAGCTGCACGGCTTCTCCCAGGTTATCTCTGCCTGAATTTCTCCAGCCTCAGGGGTTCCTCCTCTGACCACCCAGCTTTCCAAGCCCAGCTGATGCTGAGAGGCTGGGAAAGGTCACGGAGCTGCTTTTTCCCACAGCCCCCCGTGTAAGGGTTCCTCCCCTAGGGGCAGGGAGGGAGCCCCATGGACATCATCACTAGACTCGGCCCATGCTGTAAACTGGAACAGGCGCAGGCGCCGTGGGAATGTCAGGGTCCCTCCCCTCACTTTGGCTTCCCCAGGCTCCAGGCTGCAGTCCTTGTGATTGGTAGAACATGCAGATTCCTCCAGACGCTTGGGTCCCGCCCTGGTGCAGGAGTACAAAGTGTCACCATCCATCTCGGAGACACTCCATTAACGTGCTCCATTGGTTGTTTTTATTTTAGTTGATTTGGCAGAACAGTTTATATGTAGCCTTAATATCTTGGCCCCATAGCTTTTCCTTCTCACCTCCACTTGCTAAACACAAATGGCCCAAATACCTATAAACCCAGAATTTCCTTCTTCTAAGAACAATTTTTGACTAACTATTCCAGAAAGTGGCTTAACAGGCTGAACCACTTCCTAAGGTTCTATAAAAATTCACTCCTTCTTCTCCAAGACAAAATGTTCCCAGGGAGAAGTTTCAAGCTTTGGTATCCTGATTAAAGGTTTATGCTTAACCATACTCTGGAATCTGGTTGATTTTCTTCCACTGAAAAATGTGTCTTTCAGACTGATTCAGTTCTTTAAAATGTAGGGAAAACTGTCGGTTAAACTGTCCATCAGAATTCTAATACACATGGAATTGATTTGGAACTCCAGCTCAGGTCAGCCCTGGGGCATTGGAAGGAGGAATTGAGTCCCACTTAGGCACTGCTTAAGTTCTTTTAAGAGAACCAGGGCATTTACTGCTCAGTGGGGAACTATTTTGAATTTCTCAGCTACAATGCTTTGTTTAGCCAGCAAGTGAAACCAAGGGAGAAGGTAGGCAAGAAGTATTTACCATTCTCTTTTCCCTCATCTTTGGATTTAATATTCAATGACTTTGTCCCATGGAATTTTGACATGTAATGGGCAGGGCACTGGGTCCAAAATTATCAAAGCACATCACTAAGGGTCTACCCACATGCCTGCCTATCAGTTTATGCTCAAATCTCATTGGATCAAATTGCATTCATTCTCTGGATTTTTTAGTCCAGCTCTAAATGAAACCCTCCCCAGTCAATCTCTTTTGATCGTTAATAAGGCAGAAATGCAGGTGAACAATAACTCACTAGAACTCTAGTTTATTTATCTGTAATTGCTATTAAATAAGAGTGCAGGCCGGGCGCGGTGGCTCACACCTGTAGTCCTAGCACTTTGGGAGGCTGAGGTGGGCGGATCGTTTGAGCTCAGGAGTTTGAGACCAGTCTGAGCAAGAGAGAGCAAGACCACATCTCTACTAAAAATAGAAAGAAATTATATGGACAACTAAAAATATACACAGAAAAAATTAGCTGGGCATGGTGGTGCATAACTATAGTCCCAGCTACTTGGGAGGCTGAGGCAGGAGGATTGTTTGAGCCCAGGAGTTTGAGGTTGCTGTGAGCTAGGCTGACGCCACACTACTCTAGCCTGGGCAACAGAGTGAGACTCTGTCTCAGAAAAATAAATAAATAAATAAATAAATAAATAAATAAGAGTGCAAGTGGGAAAAAAATTTGTATATGTGGCAAAGTCCCTCAGCTATAGTAGGTCTTGTTACAGTAGTTTACATATTTTATTGAGAAACTTCTTACAAAGAAAATACAACTTTCTTTCTTCTCCTTGAAAATACTGAAGTAAAAGAAAATCCTGATAACCTACCAATATGTTCTGAAATAAAGGCAGAATTGAACTGCTCTTACACACCACGGAGTTATGATCTTTTGTTAAAGTCATCCATCTGGAAAAATAAAACCATAATTTAGACCTTTTATGAACCTGTTCCTTTACCTGTTAACCTTTAGTAAGTGAATTAAAGCTGTGAAAGGTGCTGAGTTAACTGCTATTGAATCGAGGACCACGGAGACAGATGTCCATTCTGGAAACATTCATATCAAAATGACCTTGTTGTACATCAATGCTCCTCCAAAATTCAGAGCACAGCCATCAACAAAATAGTATTTCTCCAGAACAATTGTAGAAATGATAGAAGTAGTAGTAGTAATTGATAGTAGTAGTTGATAGTAGTAATTCATAGTAGCAAATGATAGTAGTAATTGAAGAGTACCATAAATACTAACACATTTTAAATATTTATTTTGTGCCAGATGTAGCTCTAAACACTTTAAATGTGTTAAATCATCCAATGAACCACTGTCAAAATTCCTATTCATTTAGGTTAACATTCGTACCCAACTGAGAACATTGATAAAGATTTAGTAATTCCCTCAAAAGATGGGCAACATGACACAGGCTGTAACACCGAATGTACTAATCAAAGTTCTTGGTCATGAGGTCAGTCGACTGAGTGGCACAGAGAAGTATTATTAAGCTTTACTCTTTTTGTTGTTTACCCAGAGCCTCCAGATCAAAAGTTAGGATTCTTTTCAGAGAAAAAGAATTAGTGTGGATAGTGTTATGAGTAAAACTTGAAGCCATAAAGACATACAAAGTCTCTGGGCATTTTTAGGACCAGTTCATCACACACTATTAGAAAGAATGAAAGATGTCTTTTATGAATGAGTATTGCATTTGTCCTTGGCAGCTTTGGTTATATTATTTGTAATTCTTTTGTAAGGAAAATTTGTCCCTACTCTCAATTTATGCATTTAATTTATCACTTATTTCTATCAGTTTGGACTCATGTGTATTTACTACTTTGGGTTATAATACAATGCTACATTATTTATTTTGTTCAAATTATTCATTTTTGGCTACTGCAATGTTTTTCAGATTGACTCTTGTGTTTCTTTGTCATCCTCTTTTTGTTTGTTTTTTGATTTTTAAAGTTTAATGTCTCTTTTTTCAAGTTATCATTTAAACATTATTAAGTCTTAATTGACAAAATTATATTTACCTATGGTGTACTACGTTATATGTTATATATGTACACTTTGTTTTGTTTTTTGAGCACTTTCTTATTTTTCTTATCTTTTGGTACGCTGGGTGATCCAAGATCATCTTCCTTTTTACCTGACTCAGAATTAGAATCAACCATTTCTCCGGTGAGCCCCAATTCTTTTTATTGGTGAACCCCTGACAACCACTGAGCTCTTTTCCATCCCTTTAGTTTTGGGCAAGATGTACTTGGTTTGTCTAGGGAGCTCACTGTAAATAAACCTTAGATGTATGATTTATGGGACATGGCTCGAGAAAATGTTATATTAGCTATGTAATTTTTGGCACGTAATGCAGACAGTATTAGGTATAAAATGCAGACATGTCATGACCTAAATATATCCCTTTTTTTTAAGTGATGTCCCATACACAATGTATGCATGCTAGGTTAAATCTCATTCAGGGAGGGCCTAATGCAGCAAGGAAGAAGTTGGGGAGTGGAACACAGACCTACGAAATTACCGGTACCCTTGATATTAGTCAAGCTTGATAATGGTTAAGATTTCAAACTCTGAGTCTAATTTGATGATCTGATCTTTGTATTATCTTGGTTCTCTAAGTGATTTCCCTGCTTTAATCTTTGGTTCCTTGAGTCTCAACCACAAGAGCAACAATAAGCCCTTTGGAATGCAATCGTGGTCATGTTACTTCTCTTATCAAATGGCTTTCTATTAAGAGTAAAGCCCAAATCCCACAATGGCCGCAAAAAGCACTGCATGATCAAACCTCCTGGTTTCTTCCCTGTACTCATCTCTTATGAGCCTCCTCCTCTGTCACTCTGCTCTGTGCCCACTGCCCTCCTCGCTGGCCCTCCAACTTGCAGGCAGTTCTTCCTCAGGACCATTGCTCTGACTCTCCCCTCGGCCTGAAGACACCCACAGTGGCTGCCTCTTCTTGGATTTTCAAGCCTTTACCTTCTCCGACTTTCCCCATCTAAAGTTGCCCAAACCCTCCAGCACTATAAACCACACATCCCCTTTACCCTGATTTGTCCTTCTCCATAGCCTTTGTCACCTTCTCAGACATCATGTAAGTCATACATTTACTTATTATGTCTCTCCTCAACATAAGAATGTAAGCTCCCTGAGAACAGGGGTATTTTAACTATTTTCCTAGGTGCAGCACTTTGAGCAGTCCCTAGCAAAATAGGCAAATACTGTGAAACACATGAATGGAATTTCCCCCCCTGGGTATTGTTTTGCCTGAATTTCACACATTATTCCCTCCCTCTTCCTGGAACAGGGGGCCCCGCCCCCTTCACACCTCATCGACACCCAGGCCATGAATAACCTACACGCATTTAAAATTATTCACTGTGGCCTTTGTGGGTTTTTTGTAGATTTTTTTATTGCATTAGAATCGATGAACAATGCCTATTTTATGCAATTCACTGAGTTTTCTTTTATGGTCTAGTTCATGGTGGATCTTTTTAAATGTTTCAACTGTATTTGAAATCAACATGGGTGCCCAGTTTGTTGGCTGCAGCATACACATCATCTAGTTGGCTAATTGTGAAATCCAAATCCTCTTTTTATCTAATAGGTTATGATTAGATTTATTAGTGTACCAGTATTATGGTGTCTGTAATTTAGTTGAGAATAGTTCACAGACACTTTAAGTCTGTCACAGAAAGGAACCTTCTAGGTGTAGTGAACATTCTAATCAGGAAAACCATACTGCAGAACTGGCTACTACAAGCCCTTCTGTTAATTTTCACTGATCATTAAGAAGGTTACTGATTCTGAGGGCAATCACAACTTGTTAGAATAACAGGTTAGAAGAGGTCCCTCACTGTTAACACCAGTGGCATTCAAGCTAAGAAATCCGGATCATTTACACCACTCCCTAGCCCTACACAAACAAGGTAAGACTATCTATAAGGCTCCGGGTGGTGCCTGAGGCTTAATCCTAAAATACCCCTGTCTAGCCACTGGGTTAGAGGATGGCTCATGGTGATAACAGGAACAAAATTTTGCCCCTGGAATAGTCAGAACCATCTTGAATAAAAATCTTTTCATGAAAAATGTGACTGGATCACCTAGAGACAGAGCTAGAACTTCATTAAGCTTACAAAATAGCTTGTTAGAACTGTTTTGGGTCTGATTAGTAATCAATTATTGTTTAATAAGGTTGTAGAAATTAGCTGATCAATAACTACCTAAATGTTAACTATCTAGAAATAACATTGTGATAAGTAAATCAAATGCCAGAGTGTAATTTCAAAATATATTTCACATTTCTAGCATCATATAAAGAAATCCCTTTGTATAGATTACTTTAAAATACTTTTTATCAGAAATATAGTTTTGGTAATAAACATTTGATAACTATATAAACATGTAACAGATATGCTCTATACATGTAATTTAAGTACATTAATATGAATATTCTTTATGAGTATAATTCATACAAAATGATAAATTATTTTTACATTATTTTAGAAAATGTTGGCAACGTAAGTTCACAAGAGTTAATCAGTCAATTTTGGTGCTGCTGCCCTGTATCAAGAAGCCTTTGCATGTACAGAGAGAGCCCCCGTGAACTGGTTAGGGTCTCTCTGAAGTTCTTTGGGAAGCAGCAGAGGCTTCAGGGGGGCCCACAGGCAACGGGGCAGTCTGGGGAGCATCAGGGGCACAGGAAGGGGGCAGAGGGCTGATATGCAAAATCTAACCATAAGTTTTGTTATATTGTTAAGCAATCCACTCCCTACCCCCCCAAGAAATGTTAAAATTCATTTAAAAAATGTAAAGTCTCAGCTTCAGTGAAATTGTCTTTTAGTATTTTCAGCCAAAAAGCTTAATTCTTTTCAATTTCTGGTTTTATGACCAAATGTCCTGAAGATACCGTTTTTCTTCTTTTAAAGTAGCCAATGTTTTCATTGCTTCTAGTTTTTCAACTCCAACCTCTCTGCTTATTATTTCCACAAGGGCATCATTTACATCCTTGGCCATATTCTTAGCATCTCTAGAAAAGAACATAATAGCATCATCACTTACGGAGTAGGAATTTTTACCAAATCTTCCTCGATTCACAAATCTAATTCCTTTGACTCCACATCTTAGTTCTTCCCTCCGTCTTCCCGAACAGGTCTCCGCGTCTCATCCACACCCAGGCCCAGGCCTTCCCCACGGTGACCATTCTGTTAATAACAGGCAGAGCTGACACACTGTCAAAAGCCTCCACAGGCTCCCAGGTCCCAGAGCAGCCTAGCGGTTTGCTAAGAGTCTGAGAAGTGTCTGAGGCGCGTGCGTCTGGCTCCTGCCTGCTGGCCTCTCATTCCCTGTCCTCCACTCTAAAGGCGCAAAGTGGGCTCACGCTCCGGAAGGAACAAGCTCTCTCTCACTTCTAGGCCTATTCCACACACGATGTTAGTAACAGACACCTGTACTGAGGATTTATTATACGCTGGGTCCTTTCCTAAGTGCTGTAACATGTCTTAACTCTTCAATTTATGAGATGGGAGAGGAGCCCCTCCGGGTGCTTCTGCCACCCCCTACAGAAAGAACACTTCCTACGGAACACCTGCGAGGGTGGAAGCCTCTGCTTCCGCGGCCTTCCCACTAGGGAGGAAGCTGTTGGAGGGCAGGGAGCATGTCCCATTTATCCTTGGACCTCGAACATCTGAAGGGTGCCCAGGCATTCAGCAGGTACTTAAATGTTTGTTGCATGAAGGAAAAAAGTGTCGGGTGATAGTCTCACACGTTAGGAACTAAACCTGTCTTGGCCCCTCACAGCGAAATTTTCTGAGGTGCCCACAGTGGCCATCTAACCTTTCTCAACAGCTCTCCCCTCAACCACTCCCAGGGAGCTTCCACCCACACCCCCTCCCCAGGTCACTAGTGGCTACCATGTTGCCAGACTCCCTGCTGCCCTCTCTGTCTTCTCACTTATCAGCAGCACAGGCCCACTCCCTGGGACACCTTCTGCCCTGGCTTTGGGACAAGTTTGCTCCTTCTTCAGTGGCTGTTTCCTCTCAGCCTCCTTTGTGCCTGCTTCCCTGACAGACCAACTCGTCAAACCACGTTCAAGTGCTCCAGGGCTTCATTCTGAGCCCTCTTCTCTGACCACTGCTATTAAAGCTTCAAGTCCACTTTACAGATGTGAAAAATGAAGCACCAGTGATTGGGAAAAGCTATTTCTAGGATAATGTTTTAAGAGATTGGATGTTTAAGATATTCTCCAAGTTCTCAACTACCAGTTAGTTGTATATCTTTGCAATTAACTCTGCCTCTTCTCCCTAAAGGTGTTTCAAAAACTTCAGCCTATATTTGGCCACTGATGTCACTGTCCTCTATGAACAAGATGAAGAACAAATATTTCATTAAAAGCTAAATGAAAATGTAAACTAACATAATTTCTAGAATTTCTGCCCTTTATCAATCTAAAGCTGCAGTCCCCAATCCCTGGTACCGGTCCGTAGCCTGTTAGGAACCAGGCCGCAGAGCTCCACCTGCCCCTTATCCACTCCGTGGGAAAACTGCCTTCCATTAAACTTAGGAGGGGTGGGGTACACAGCAGCAGGAGGTGAGCAGTGGGGGAACAGAAGCTTCAGCTGTATTTACAGCCACTCCCCATCGCTCGCATCTCTGCCTGAACTCCAGCTCAGCCTCCTCCACCCCTTGGAAAAACTGTCTTCCATGAAATCGGTCCCTGGTGTCAAAAAGGTTGGGGACCACTGATAAAGCAGTGTTTTTCAACTAAGAGTCAAGATCTACTAATAGATCATGAAATCAACTGAGGAGCCAAAGCCAGCTTTTTGAAAAATTAAGCAATAAAACAAAACAGAAAAAAAATGATTAGAATGTGGCATAAAAAGTAAGTTGAAAATATAAGTTTTATTTCATGAAATTTGTTTCCATTACATTTATGTGTATTCTGGGTCAGTATTTTGTCTTCTGCATCACAGTTAAAAGAAAAAAAAAAAAAAAAAAGAACCTGACTTAGTGACTTAGAGAACGTGTTAAATGCTAGGTATGGGTTAGGATGAGAATAAATTTCTTACTTCAAAATCTCTTTTTAATTAGCAAAAATTTTTGCAGTTCCATTAAAACAAACAAATAAGTTGTAAACAATTTTATTTTCTATGGCAATTGTGGGTTTCTGTAAAAGATCTTGTCTCAGAAAGTATTAATATATCAAACTTAGTAATGTAAGAATGTTCCTGAGTTTATGTCAACTTTAACACCACAAGATTGTGCCTGGTAGAAAAAGGATCCTAGTACTCACATTCTCAGAGTTAAAATCATATTTTTTTCCTTTACCTAGTTCAATGGCACAAATCACCAATTTTTACACACAACAAAATCAATCCTGAGATTTCAAGTTAAAAAATTAACGTTGGCCGGGCGTGGTGGCTCACGCCTGTAATCCTAGCACTCTGGGAGGCCGAGGCAGGTGGATCGCTCGAGGTCAGGAGTTCGAGACCAGCCTGAGCAAGAGCGAGACCCCGTCTCTACTAAAAATAGAAAGAAATTATCTGGCCAACTAAAATATATATATATATAGAAAAAATTAGCCGGGCATGGTGGCGCATGCCTGTAGTCCCAGCTACTCGGGAGGCTGAGGCAGGAGGATCGCTTAAGCCCAGGAGTTTGAGGTTGCTGTGAGCTAGGCTGACGCCACGGCACTCACTCTAGCCCGGGCAACAAAGTGACACTCTGTCTCAAAAAAAAAAAAAAAAAAAAAATTAACGTTATAATAAACGTAATTTTTATAGACTAAAAACAGGTATTTAAAACGGTAGAAAGCATTACTGGTGCAAGAAATCTTCAATCACTACTTCACTTATAAGGACAACTTCTTGGCTATTAAATATATGTTAAAATCATTGTATTAACAGAACTTATATATTTATTCCTATACTTAAGAATCAAATATGTCTCATTGCTATACATCTAGATTACTGGCCTCCCAGTCCTTTGTTTCTTTTATACATCAACTGCTTTCTCCCATCCAGCACTTAAGCGTGAAGACCACTTACCCACACACGTAAATATAACCATTCTCATGAAGAAGGATTCTTGCCACCTGCTTGCCGTGGAGCTGGATGTTGTCTTGCACATACTTTGCTGGCATTTCCTCCTGCCCGACAGGAGCATTTCTTGAGAAGCAAACCTTCAGGTGAGTTAAGATCCCTTGCTTAAGAAAATGTCTGAGCTCTTCTCTGAAATATGATACATAATGGATTACTGGAAGGTTGGTGATTTAAAGTTTAAAAAGTCTGAGCCTTAGAATTGGATACTCAATGGTTGAGTATTACAATACTAGAACTATATAGTACCTGAATAGATAATCTCTATCCTTATGTCTGCAGCCAAAAAACAACCACATTGCTCCAAAATTTCCATCTGGGTGTTGTTCTTGGAGTTTCTCTCTAAGTGAAAAACAAAGTTTAGATGTATGACATGAAGAATAAGAATATGTAAATCTAATCTCTTTCATCAGGATATAACACCAACAAACTCAGATAAGTTTGTAAAATCCATCTTTGCAGTCACTGAAAGTCACTCACTTAATTAACATGTTATTACCCACAGGCTGTCATGGCCACTCTAGCAGACACCACCTAAGCAAACATGTTTGGAAGTTAAAGCCATGTATGACATAGACATAACAAAGATAATTCAAAATATCATACTGTGAAACCTAGACAAATTTCTACATGAAATAGTATTAATAACAATTTTATAAATAAATCAACTCTTTATAATGGAGAAGTAGTATAGGGCCATAAAAGGCAGAATGTGTAAGAAGGGTTTATGAAATGATGAACACACCAGTGAGACACAGAGCATGTCATTATGCTTTTGCTTAATAAAAAAACTAAAACAAAATAAAACAAAAAAAAATGACTGTCCAAAGGGTGTGACTGGAGAACAGTCCCTAAGACTTGTTCACTAAGTCACAAACATGGAGAGAAGTATAGTTCTGTTCTGATACTAACTTATACCTATTAATATCATTCTGTTGAAAATTTCTAATGTTTGGGGTTTAACTTTGAAACTTTTGGTATAATTAGATCTGTTACTACCAATTTTATCCAATTATGGAGATGGAACAGCTATACACCATCACAGCATGAAAGTGCAACTGAAATTTGTCCCCAACCACATATACTATAAACCACAGCATAGCTGGGGGAAAAAAAACTAAAAGTGCCACAGTAAAAAAGGAAGTTCTAACACAAAGCAAAATCTCTATAACATACTGTGTTTACTTTTCCTGTGGTGACAAATGATGTTATGCTATCACACATTTAATAATAATTTTTTAAAATAAGAATTTTATGACCAAAGTCCAATTACCCTAAAAACTACTGAATAAACAAAAAGGTTAACATAAAGGGGTACAATTCCCCACTAGCCAAAAAAAGCACGTACCTATGCTGTAGGAAGCCAATAAAGGGTGCTATCCCAGTTCCTGGACCCACCATTACGATGGGAGCTGAGGGGTCATTTGGTAAGTGGAAAGAATTTGTTGTCCGAGGAGAGATGGATATCTGGAATATTAAACCAATTGTGGTAAGTATGAAAGAAAACCTAGGCAAGAGCATATAAACAAGTTGATCTTTGCTAAAGAGTTTGGAAAGTACAAATTCCCATCAAAGAAGCATCATTAAATTGAACAGTAGCATTAAATCTTACTGAAACCATGAACACATTTGTCACTATAGAAAACTAAGTTTGTCTTATAAATTTTTTCTTTTTTATCCAAATCAAAAATGTTTTTAAAATGACAGGCATGGTATTAATGGTTTTGAGGCAGAATACCAAATAAATGATAATCAAATCATTTCTCTAGGCTCATGGATAAGATCTGCTTTCTAGCAGGCAACTAGTAATATATATTATAGAGAAATACACCCCCAAAATGAAGACATGATTCTTCATGTTTGCACGTAAAGGGCCAATGAAGATTAATATCAAGATGGGGTTGAGAAGAGTTTTAAATGAAAATTGGGCACCATAAAAAGATATTAAAGAAAGCAAACTTGTCCTAAGATAACACTACAAATGACACATTGATTTCTTCATTACCATGATGACAGAAGACTTTATGATAAAGCCTGCAATGCTGTTGGCTTTATTTTAAGCATCTTACAGGCAAAGAGGGACAACTTTAAATTGTTCCCTACACGTGTGTTCTTGAATGAGATTTTGCTGAGTGCGTCACTAAGTCTACATGTAATCGTGGCCACAATTTGTTCAAAAAAAAAAAAAAATCACATAACCTTTTTCTCCTAGGTGTTTTAAAAGTGGCTTCACTTCCCACCATAATTTCTTCTAACAGCATGAATTCAGATCTCGCCCACCACAGCTATGACAAAAGGGGAGAAATAGGGACCAAGGAATCCTACTACTCAAAATTGGAGAATACAAAATTAATCTTTGGCTGCATCAGAATGCCAGTGCGAAACTGCCTACTTGGGATGCAGGATACAGTCTAAACATAAAGTGAAGCTATCTCTCCTCACCACCGTTTGATACTTGCCCAACTCTTCACCTCTCCCTAGGCCAATCTACCTTTTCTATGAATAGAACAAGCAAGGAGAAAAGACTGTATTGTACAAAATTCATGTTTTGCACATTCAGAAAATATGTGGATTAGTTAAAAGTAAGTGAAAGTAAATAAAGTTTTTTGCCCTTCCAATAGAGATTTTAAAATTCAAGTATAGCATAAATTTTCTTTTGAATAATTTGATAGTAGTGGACAATGTGAGGGAGACTACATTGTTCTTCCTAATCAAGCAGAGAGAGCAATTTAACAATGCTGAAATCGCATGCTATTTTAGTACCTTAGGAGCCAGGGCTTTTCCGCTGTCTTCACAGGACACATGTGTGTTTGGCTGAAGAAATGAGTCAACCAAGGTGGCCAGCCAGCCTGTGCACACCCCCTTCCGCAAAACCACTGTTGTGGTGTTGGACAAAAACTCCACAATGTTAAAAACAAAATGAAGCTTTCCTGGGTGAAATAAACTTGAGCTGCAAAGACACACAAGGTAAGTTTTGAACTCTGTATTAGGACTAATACATACGCTCCATCCTTTTGTATTACAGTGAGAATATTTCCTTAGAGGCTCTAATCTACCTTCCAACTCCTTATAAAGAAAAAGCCATAGTAGTTACTTAAAAACTACCCCCAACCCTCACACTTCTCCACCCCACATTTTGTGGTATCAGGAAAGTTTCTAATTTTATTTGCTTGCCCTGAGACCAGATAATATTTATAAAAACTGACATACCCTAAGGGTCTTTATATCACTAACTCGATATTTATAAAGATTTTTTACCATGTGAACCAACAAGGATAAATCCTAACAAATATTTCATACATGATTTATTGTCAAGACGATTAAATTGAAAGTGACTGAAGTATATACACTCAAAAAACTAAAAACTCAGCATGAAAACATCTTTAAAAGGTATTTCTCGAAAAACACATTTCTGTTCATGTTATACTACAGGCTAAAAAATGTGAAAGAACCCCAGAGTTAATTCTCATTCCTCTTCCAACCAAAAACAAACAAACAAACAAAAACAAAAAACAAAACAGAGCACCATTATTACAAGGGACAAAGGAGAAGGCCAGATGGGAAGACAGCAGAGGTTGTGTGAGGAATGGAGGCTAGACCAGGAGTCAGGGCCTGGACCTACGAGCCAGTGCTCAGGACGCCCACGGCGAAACTCCTCTGGAGGGGCTGGGCACCAACAGATAAGACAGGTGGACAAGGGTGACACTCACTGCCCCACGGAGAACACAGTGCTGGACCACAGGTAGCTACCAAAGACTTTATACTCTGTGAGGTCCTGGAAGACAGGAGCCTCATGACTCCTCTTGACACCGTATCATGCCTGCTACCACCTTCCACAAATCAGGTAAGTTTTCATTGAATAAATTAATAAACGACAGGGATTTGGAAATCTGAGTTTCCTAAGATTTTAAGGAAAATATGTTATATATTATGTGAATAAACATTGGTACCTGGCACACGAATATGGTCTGGGTTGGAGTTTAGGAAGATGTTCTAGGAAAAAAAAAAAACAAAAAAAAACAATTATTAAATCCCTGTCTTGTCTTAGAATACTCATAATAACTTACATTCTAAACATATTGTAGCGAACATGTAAGTTCTTTGTGTCTAAGTAAAATATTTCTATTTTTCCCTCTAATTCCTAAAGTTAAAAAACAGATAATAATGCATTTCCTTACTCTGAAATCAGTATTTCTACCCAAATGTTGTTTTTTTTCTTTTTTTTTTTTGAGACAGAGTCTCATTCTGTTGCCTGGGCTAGAGTGCTGTGGCATCAGCCTAGCTCACAGCAACCTCAAACTCCTGGGCTCAAGCGATCCTACTGTCTCAGCCTCCCGAGTAGCTGGGACTACAGGCATGCGCCACCATGCCCAGCTAATTTTTTCTATATATATTTTTAGTTGTCCTCATAATTTCTATTTTTTTTTAGTAGAGACGGGGTCTCACTCTTGCTCAGGCTGGTCTGGAACTCCTGAGCTCAAACAATACGCCTGCCTCAGCCTCCAAGAGTGCTAGGGTTACAGGCGTGAGCCACCGTGCCCAGCCCTGAATTCTCTTTCATATAAAATATTTTGTGACAGGCCTCTGCCTGGAAGGACCCTGAGTATGTAAACTTACACTGGTATGACATAAGGAATCCCCTTTTGCTCTTGAAGGACCCTAAATCTGGACTTGCCAAGATGGGGACATTTCTGCACTCTGTACACGCTTCAATCTCTGTCAATTAAATCTAGTGTTCATTATCTTTGAAACGTGTTTTTTTCATAGTCATTTTTAGATACAATTTAGCTAAATGATCTTTTTGAAAAAATAGCTAAATTAGAAAAGATGCTCAATTCTGAGCCCAAAAAAGAGAATTAAGACTGGCTTTATTAAGAGAGAAAATGATAGTGACATTGGTAGAAGAAAAAAAATAAGGAAATCAAAAGCTTGGAAGGGGGAATCTTTGACTTCTAAAAGCCAGTGCAGGTGTTACAGCACCCTGGAGACAAGATACAAGATGTTTACTTACTGATTGTCATTCATTTAGAGGTGTTCCCAACATGTCTGCATAGTCACAGGGTAACACCTGAGCAGCAAGTTTTCTTTTTCTTTTTTTTTTTTTTATATATATATATTTTTTTTTATTTCAGCTCATCATGGGGGTACATAAGTTTAGGTTATATACATTTTCCATGTCCCACCCATCCCCCCGAGTCAGAGTCCCAAGCGCGTCCGTTCTCATTCTCCCGACAGTGCACCTGGCACTCATCATGTAGTCATACCTCCATCCCCTCCCCCCCCCACCTCCCCGGGTCTGCACCTTCAAGCATGACCATTCCCCAGAGGGTGTGCAACGCACTCATCATGTAGGCATACACCCATCAGAGGACGCTGGCGTGCCTACTAGTGCATGAAGGCGGGCAGGGCATGCGAAACAGCCTACTCACCAAGCAGGAGACTGAGTGGCGGCTGGCAGGACGGGAAAGCCAGGAGGAGGTCCAACAAGCAGGCACAGGCGTCCCGTACAAAGCGGCTGTAATCAGCTGCCCCTTGTTTGCTACACAGCTCCTGCAGCCTGCGCTTTTCTGCGCTGTTGCTGGTGTAGTCTACTAGGGCTCGCAAAAATGCCTGCGAAAAGGAAGCCGACTTAAATTACCACGTGCTTTGTGGTTAGGGCTATTATGATATTCAGTTAGTAACCACCTGGGAATATGCCCAATTACCCAAGAAAAAGTGAGAGAGCTACTAGGAGTATATTCAGGAAAATACAGCTTAATTTACCATTTGCTTTAATGTCGGCCTGTTAGGAAAATTTCACAATATAAATAACTAAAGCAAAATAATAAAGTTCTGCACTCCAAGGCTCAACAACTTAACCACGTCCAAACTCCTGGACAAAACACCAAAGTTGCTAATAACAAGTTTTATTCATTACAATAAGCTTGTAGTATTACATTATAAACAATTACAAGCTTATTCATTATATGACATATTAATACATTATATGACATATAATACATATTGCTCAAGGGCTCTTTAGGATCAAAGCACTTCAGTAATTATTTGGATCAAATGTTCTGTGAATGCTTATGAGTACTGCTACTTTTAATTCCATGGCACAAGACGGCTGTGTCCTGGACTCCCTCAACAGGGCAGACAAGATTGCTGCTCTCATGGGGGTCAGAGGTTTCCAATGGCCTAGCCCAGGAATCCCTTCCTAAAATATCCACAGACTGACAACTTGTATGTATTCCTCCAAATGCCAAACTCAGCGCTGAACAAAAACAAGCACTCAGGAAATGCTGCTGAATGAATCCCCAAATATCTGCATGGATCTTTGGCAAGATAAGACAATTTACCAATAACACTTTGTAAATTCTAAAATCAATAAAAATATACTTAATTAAAGGCTAAGACAGTGACAATTATAAATCTTTTAAAATAATTTTCACTTTAGCACGACAGAAATCTATGGTACCAAAATAGGAAACACTGCACTGTTTATGGAGCACAAGCTCACACAGCTGACAAATATTATTACAATTTGAACTTCAAGTATTTTTAAAGTAGCAACTCTACCCTAAGAAATTTATTTTACAGAAATACTTCAGATATGTGTGCAAAGATTAATACAGTACGTTTGCCTGCTTTTTTTAATAGTGAAAAAGCAACAACCACTCAATTGCCCATGATTAAAACAAATTATAACATATCCATTAAAAATATCTTCTATCTTTCCATGTTTAAATATATACAGATTATTGATTTCTTTTTAAGTAAAAATGGTAAGTTGTAGAACTGCACATATACTACAGGACCCCATTTTTTCTTAGCAAAACAAAATTCAAGTGTTAACTCTGAGGGTTTGAGGATAAAAGACTTTGGTTTCCTGGGTTTCTTATTTCTGTATCCAGAATTTTTCCAATGAACTATTATTTTTATAGTAGGAAAAAATATATTTATGTATATACCTAAAAAAAATTTGAAAAATGGTAGAGATGAACCAAAATTGTGCATTTATTGAATTTGAATCAAGACGTTCCCATCACAGTTACTTAATTCTAAATTTACTTGAGTTTTATCAAGGGCTGAGCCTCTGTCTAAAGTAGTTTGCTTCCCAAAGACTAGAAATGTAATAAACACATAATAAAACAGAATAAAAACTACTGTGGGGAGAGGGTGGCATAATTACAACACTCTTTATGCTCACTGACAACACAAGTTTGGCAAAGCACAATATGGAAAATTTTATCCATTAATATCCATTTGAGGGAACTGGTTAGAAGAAATCAGTTACAAGTACTTTTTAAAACAGTTCCTGGTATAACACTGACATCTAGTGGACTGTTCTATCTCCAAATTCATCTAAACATCAATACAATAACCTACCAAAAACCTTCAATTTTTCCTGAATAATTGTTTCAGTAATAAATAATTATGTAGAATTACACAAAGGAGATCTTAACAACTATAGGAAGCGGCAAGTGGTGGTGGTGGGGGGAGAGCTCAAACTCTCATGAGCTTCCTGTCATCAGTTATAGATAAAGTAGCAATGTGTAGCTGGATAACACAAAGTCAACTACAGACACTTTCATCACTGTTTAATGTGCTATATGAAGTTAACGCCTAGCAAAAAGAAGACTAGGAAAAAGCCCTATTTTAAAAATTTCCTTTCAGTAGAAAACATAAAAATTTAAATGTAAACACAACAAAAAAACATTTTTCTATGACAATTATAAAGACAGCACACACCCCTGGGAACTAAAACTCTGAAGATATTTGGTAAGCCTTCAAAGGGAAAATACCAGATCTATTTAATAAATCCTAAACAGAGCTAAGCATATTTTAAAATAGTTACCCCAAGAAGACAGAAAAATACCTTTTTAGGAATTGTTCGTATTTCAAGACACCAGGTAAAAATGAATTGGAGAGAACATCCCTCAGGTACATGCTTGGGTAAGGAAGCTCCTTTTCAGGTAAAGACAGGAAAGAGGTTCATGACACAGAAAATAAAGAATAAAATGTTTTGCATTTCCCAAAACACAATTACTGCAATACTTTACATTATAGTACATCAAACTGCAAAGTGATTTGTGGCAATATTGATTTAGCCAAAAAATTTCCCCAAAATGAATATAGTAGAAAACACCACCTTACAAAAATAAAAGAATGCAAATTCAAGGTAGGCCAAACGAAAGAAAAATTATCTAAAATTAAGAACAAAAAGCAAAAACGACGGCAGCACTCCACTGGCCCCAGACACCCTACCACGTCAGGGCTGTACCTTTCTTCTTTGTGTCTGCCTTAATTTTCAAGAGGACACGATACTCTCTTTTATCTGCAAGCTGCAGTCTTTCAAGCAGGTTTTGTACCTCAGAATCACTGTTAGGACAGATCACACTGAAGGCATCTCCAGGCTGATAGGAAAAATCTGTTTTCTAGAAAAGCACCAAAATGAAAGAAAAAAACTATGAGTTAAAGAGCTTCAGTTGTAAGATGAGAAAAAATAGTTTTCATTATATGACCATTTTAACAAATGAACTTAGAAAGAAAATAACTCCAATTGCAAAAACCAAACAAGTCTAACTAAATGAACACACTTTCATTAGCAGTTACCTAAAAAAAAGCAATTTGGTGTTATCCAGGGTTTTGCCTTTTATCACTGTGTATTTAGTTCTGGAAATCAGACCTTTCTCATTTTCTATAGAGTAAGGTACCATAGTGTTTTTAATAATCTATGTTAAAATCCCTCTTTAATAAAACATACATGTACAGGTACACAAACACATGAAAACAATACATTGTAGCCCAAAGAAACTACTTAAGGTCATCTGCAATGGTTTTCAGTTTCATTTTCCTTACTTTACTCTTGTCCTTTGAGGAGAAATCGAGGTAGGAAAGGATACTTCATTATTTCCTTAATGAGTACAAAACATTACACTATCTGGCTGAACATCGGTTGTGAGCAACATGGGCTGGAAAAGAAGCCACTCTCCAAATCAAGTCTCGTCACTTGGCCCATTGCCTCCACGCCCCAGAGCAACAGGGCATACAGACTAGAGTTCTAGAAAGGGGCCTCTCACCATGACACAAGCCTGCAAGGGAGATAGTCTTGACTCAGCACTGGCCAACCCTTGCCTCTTCACAACAAAATGTAGAATATCAGAATAAAAAATATTTTGGTGTACATAGTATTAATACTTATGAAAGCAAAAACATCTAGTGTTGATGCTAGTCGTATTTCTTTTTTCTATTAGGAAGTTCAATTAAATCTACACACAGCCTTCATGTGCCCTTACTTTTCCGAAAGTACAACCCACAACTTCTTGGGACCTTCATCAAAATAAAGGGTTGAGGTAATTGACTTTGAAGAGGCACTTAAGCACTAGTTGTAGGATTATCAATCAGTTTCTGAGGTCAATGGATTCTGGCAGGGGGTGGAGGGGCTCACAGGGGTACACCTCAGAGAGGACACAACCTGAAACTGAATGCAAGTGTTTCTATGTACAGTTGACCCTTGACACCCACAGGCTCCACATTCTCAGATTCAACCAACCTTGGAGGGGAAATATTAAAAAATAATAATACAATAAAAAATAATACAAATTTTAAAATACAATACAATAACTATTTAAATAGCATTGACATTGTATTAAGTGGTATAAGTAATCTAGTAATTTAAAGTATACGGGCAAATGTACGTAGGTTGTATGCAAACACTATGCCATTTTATATAAGGGACTTGAGCCTCCGAGGGTTTTGTTATCTGAAGGGGGCTCTGGAACCAATCTCCCAAAGATACTGAGGGATGACTGTAATCATTTTTCTGGAGAATCCATAGTTATTGCAGATTCTCAAGGGAACCAGAACCGCTGCTCTGAGGAATTAACCCCTCCACGCCAGTCCAGTTTGAGCTCTAACTAGCTGGCTGACCTTGGGTGAAGCTTCCTTTCCTGGGCCTTTTCTTTTATGTAAAATGCTGCTCTGATTCCATTATTCTTTCAAGGCTTAACGAGTAAGGCAGCAACTCTATCCTCTCAGGCTGAGTCACCTCCAGTCACTCCTCCTCTTAGCCCTTCCCTGAAGTGGAAAGAAAATAGGTGTGACGAGGAAAGGAAAAATGCTGGGTCGGGAGTGTAATGGCCAGATGTCCTGTCAGAGACCTCTCGTTCTTCATGAGCATATATAACCAAGCACCACACGAGTCTCTCTGCACGACTTGACAATATTACTGTGCTGAGAAATAAATTTTGCAACTTACTGAAATGTCCAATTCTACCAGCAGAGTGGTTTTTATGGCATCATTCGTAGTAAGTTGAACTGCCTTTGAGATGGGAACTTGAAAAATTGGATCCACTGAAGTCACAGAGGCTTGGCTTTTCTCCTTGAGAAACAAATGGACAAAATATAACTAAATGCAATTTTCAATTATACCATTCTTTCATTTAGTAACTATGCAGATCTATATGGGGTATTATAAAACTTCCTGGCCACTTTTGTATTCATTTCTAAAGTAAATGAGTACAGACACATGGAGCTCACTTTCCAGAAGAGAAGCTCATTTCTATTTCAAACTCCTTGTCTGCTAGACACTAGAATTCCTAAAATATACATAGAAAATATCAAATACTAGTATTTTGTTGTAAAGGTCTAGTAGTCTCCCTAATAACCTATGTAATAAGAAACAGTATGCATGCAGATATTTCAGGAAGGAGACCCTAAAGGAAATCACAGATGTTTAGGGTTGGAACGTGTCTGGGTAAGTGATCGGAGGCTCAAGTCCCTTATATAAAATGGCGTAGTGTTTGCATACAACCTACGTGCATCTGCCCGTATACTTTAAATTACTAGATTACTTATACCACTTAATACAATGTAAATGCTGAAACTTAGCAGTAACACCCCTCCCCACCAACCCTGTCTCAGTATATCCTTTCAGATTAATATTGTCACCCTTAAATAATTCAGGTCTTTTATCTATATTACCAATTACCTCAGGCCTATTAATCACACTTGCTATAAAAGAAACTCTTAACAGATCCTCCTAACCTAAGCAACTTCTCAGTTTAATCAGTCCTCTCTATCCCCTCTGCCACACACTGATCCTGTAGCTCACAGATGGGGGCGCTACTCCCTGGTATGTCTGTGCGTATGTGTCTCTGTTCCTAAACCTGATGCAATGTACTTACTGTATTACTTCATTTAACTAAACAATTCTCAAAATAATGAAGCAAAAGTGCATAAACACTAATCCATAGTTTTTTATACATAAAAATATATATATATATATGAATGCTTTACAAATAAGATGCCAAAAAAAATTGCTATCATATCTGGTGTTTGCAAATAGAGCTAATATACTAGAAAGACGTTGTTTTCAAATTGTTTCTCAAATGTTTATATCCGACTTTACTAAGAAAAAGAAAACAAGAAACTAGAAATGGTGATAGCTGCATTAAGGATGTGGTTTATGTAAGAACATCCATATGGAACTCCAAACAGCCACTCTCAAAAAAGAGAGCTTGGCCCTGCATTAGAAGATTGGCTGCCCTGGAAATTTATTTTAACCATGTGGGAAAAAATTTGAAGGTACCATATACTGGCAGAAGTGGGGAGACATTAGCTATTACTCAACTTGGTACTCAAAAATTTACACACCCCCTTTAAAGTCATTTGTTTATTGATGGAAAAAATACTCTTGGCAAAAAAATGACAATACAGACAAAAACAGATAAGATATTAGCTACAAAAAGAATGGTCACCAATTGGAGCAATCCAGGATACCAAAAATTCACATTAGAAAAAAAGATTTTATTGTTTATAGTTTCCTCACTACCCACACAACTGACCTTTGCTTGACTCACATCTAAAATGAGAAACCAAGCAGTTAGTTCTCCAAAATAATGGAGAAACTAAGCTCTTAACCACTTACTTCTTCAAAGACAGAAGCAATGTGATAAAATAAGCACTTCTGTAAGACGTGGGTGGGCAACATTTTTCTGGAAGGGGCCAAAGGCCTGACTTCGCATGGCTCTGTGGCAACCACCCACTCTGCCACTGTGGCTCAAAAGCAGTCACAGACACCACCTGAATGAGCAGGTGCAGCTGTGTTCCAACAAAATTTACACACATTGACAGGCCACATTTGGCCAGTAAGACAGTCTTTTTAAACTACATTCTAACATCATATGATAATGATAAAAAATAAACCAAAGCAGTCATCCATGGTTAAATAACATTCATAGCATAAAGCAGAACTGCTCACCTGGCCAAGAGACTCCTGGAGATGCACCTGCAAGTAATCCGGGGGCAAAGCAGGGATATTTAGAGAGGCCTGTGAGAGTGGGGGTACTGAATGGGTAAGTGAGGCTTCAAAATCTTCAATCAAAGCACTTGGTTGACCACTGTTCACTGCATTTTGTCGCAAAACCTCAGAATCCTTTCTTCCTGAATCATCTATTTTCAGAAGCTCAACTTGTGATTCAAGGTGTAGTAACTCTGGTTTCATGGGGTCTGTCCTCAGGGAGGCCTGAGATGCCCTTGGGAGAGCTCTACTTATCTCCTCTTGTCCACTGCTTGACCGAAAATGCTCTGTGAGGGCAGCCCAGAGTCCAGCAATCCACGGCTCAACCACGAGTTCTAAACTGGGTTGTAACAAAAAAGAAGAAACAACTGCCAAGTTCTCCATTTGAACATAGAATAATGGGATAATGGCAAAGTCTGTCCATTTGGCAGAGTGCTACATGTAAATGTTAGAAATACTAATTATGAAGACTATTCAGAATCCAAAAAATACTTAGCAATGATTAAGTTTTAAAAAGCAGAACTATTATGTGCTCGTTAGCTGTAAAAAATATAAGCACATATAAAGGTCAAATAAATGAAAAGGGATCTTCTTAATTTCCTAAACTAGAGTTGGTAATCTTTACTTTAAGAAGTTATCATTTTAAACAGCCATACTAAATTCTGATGAGGCTAACAGAACATAACCAAAATCCAAGGCTACCCTAATGTTGAAAATGATAATTACATCAATCAAATGTCCCATTTTTTTTTTGCCTAGCCAATTTACTGATCTTTTTCCTGCGGATTAAAATATCAACAAGGAATCACTCTGGATTAATGCCAAGTCTTTTGACTAAATAAATAGTTCAAACCTTTCTATCAGTCCTGAACAGTTTTTTTGATAGAATTTCCAGGGAGATCAACTACAGGGGGGAAAAAAGCAATCATCCTTTAGGAAAGTTGAATTAATCATAAATACACTTTCTAAATGTAGTAGTCCACTTACTAACAAGGTATGGTAACTCAACAATAACACTCCCTACATTCCCTGAACAGAGAAGTTCAAGTAGAGTTAATGGATAAGAAAGACCGTGTCAGGGTGTTGGAAATAACATTTTCGTTTTTAATTATGACTTGAAGATATCAATTAAGTTCTAATTCATAAAGCTACATGACTATTGAGAGGCGGCACATTCAGACCCTGTCTCATTAGGACCCAGGCTGGAATTTCATTGTGTTCAGTAAGTGCTCATGCAGTACACAGCTCAAAATGTGGCAAGACATCTACCCTTAGGAGCCTTCAGGAAAGCAAGTTTATAGAATTAAGGGTTCGATAATTATAGCTACATTTAAAGTATCATTCTCATAACTCAGAAATATTAAGGTGATACTATCCACAATCATAAAGAGAGCTAATGTTCAATGAGTGTTTATTATATGACAGGCATTGTTTTAAGAGGATAACATGTTTTAATTCATTTGATCCTAAGAAGTTTACACAGTATATGTATTTAATACTGCTATTATCTATCTAATAGAAGCAAAAACCAAAGCACAAAAGCCTAAATGATTTGAACAAGGTTTCAGTACGTGGGGGAGCAAGGATTTGAACCCTGGTGTTGGACTTGGGGCTGCATTCTTAACTCCTTCAAGTGTTGTGGTACATTAAGCAAGGATGTCTTCTTGAAAATATTAGTAACTTAATATTAGAAAAAGGAAACATTCAATTAAAGTATTTAAATTGAAAATCTAACAAGTGAAGGATGCTGAAATATACTTTCAAGGATTTTAATACTTGATCCAAAAAAAAAAAAACACAGAAAATGAAAGCCTTTGAAGAGAAGTAACATATGGACGAGTGCTGGGCCTAACGGATTACATAAGCATTATATTAGCAATTAAACATAGCTCATACAAGACTAAGCATTTTTTTTCAGTGAGGTTCTGGGGGAAACCAAGCTCAATATAAAGGGACAAAACTAAAAGTAAACATGCAAGGAACTGTCACAGAGCTTTGTCACAATCAGGAAGAATATGTGCACTGGGGAGATGGGGAAAAATCCACACAGCGTAGCAGCTGCAGAACATGATAGAAGACACGGGTGAGCTAAGTGGTACTACAATATGCGGTAAAGCAAGACATTTGCTGAATCTGTCATTTTTCATAAACAGAGATTATTAACACAGTGAGTGAAAATTAATACATGTACCTAGTAGCAAAAAAACTAAATGTGTGTGCTGTTATCTGGCTAAAGTAGTTAAAGGCTAAATGGTAGAATAAGTTATAGGATGATATCTTTAAGACTTTTGAATAAATATATCAGGATGATTTGAAAGGTCATGCATAGGGTGAAATACTGAGTTGTAAAAACAAGAATAAAAGTAATGAAACAAGAAAGTATACTTCTGATTGGCACGGTGGCAAATGGCTATCAAGATGGTGAGAGAGCGCACCAACATATGCAGTCTGCAGTGAAGGCCCGCTGATGCGGGTTCTCTGCCAGACACCTGGCCTACTGGGCCTCCTCCATGTGAGGAGCCGAATCCAGTGTCTCCCCTGTGTGCAATGCAGACAGAAGTGCACATACCCACTATCATTCAAAGTTCCTAAAGAAAATGCTGATTTTTACAAATACCTACACACTTACAAATAAAGATTACTATACTGGGGGCACCTTTCCTAACTCTTTTGATTAGCAGATACTGAGAAGGATGAGACACACATGCAAACACACACAAAAAATCAGCAAAATAGGTAAAGCCCTGGCTGTCCCTCTTAGGTTCTAAAGCTAAAAAAGCTAACTAACAAAACTAAAATATGATGAAACTTTCAGTGCCAAACCAAAAGCCGACATGTTAGTGAGTTTTATAAACTAACTTTCATTATGTATAAACAATTTATTGGAAAAAACATAGAAGTACGCTGCCTTTACCCTACACAGTCATCTGCATGTCCAGTGTCATAGAAATGTCGGGCTCCAAGCTCTTGAAGTCGTTTATCAATTACTTTTCCCCCATTGCAAAAGTACGTGTATTCTGAATCACCCAGACCTAAAGAGGGCAAATAGATAATGAGCACAAGATTTAAATGTAAAGATATAAAGAACAGATAAATAAAAATATCTAAAACAATACGATTCCATGCCTTTATGATGGAGCAGGAAATAATGCATAGCTTTATATTTTCTTACTTTCCTTGAATAATACTACATATGCAATTTTCTTCTATTTTACAATATAAAAGTACCAGACATACCGAAACAAAATGAACACTTATTGACCACTGTTTAAAGAAATATATTTCACATTTTTATCTCCATGAATCTGTGTAAAAATATAGAAATCTTAAAACAAGGATTACGTTGAATATCTATATCTATATATTTTTCTGATCCTGAGCAGGGGTTTTCCAACCACAGCATCTCAGCCAAATGCCACCTACTGCCTTTATTTGTAAATAAAGTTTTATTGGAACACAGCTAAGTCATTTTGTTTACATATTATTTATGGCTGCTTTCAAGCTGTAACAGCAGAGTTGAGTAGTTGTGATAGAGACCATATGGCCTGCAAAGCCTAAAATATTTACTAGCTAGCTCTTTATAGAGTTTACTGACTCCTGATCTAGAGTACAAAGATGTACACGTGCAATATAAATAGCCACTGGCTATAAATGTTTCTGTGTTGAATAAATTAGGAATTGCTTCTATGTTTCATGGTAAGAAGATAGACTAAAGCTTAAATTTCTCATTTGTTTAATTCTCTCCATGTTCTTTCCTGAGAAACTGGTGGGTCCATACATGGGCCTAACACTGACTAGAATAGTCGGATAGGCTTCACTCTTTTCTTTATAGTAAGTTTTTAAGGGATTTTCAAAGCAGTATGTGTGCACTCTTGAAAATACAGAAACTGGAAAAACCTGAGTTTAAAAAAAATGGCAAATACTGTAAAATACTCTCTTGAACTTGTTATGTATGACACATCACGGCCAGGGTTACAATCCCAAATTTCCAATCAGTTATTCATTATAGCATATTCCATCCTTGCTAGATACCCTCTTCAAGAAATAATCCTCAAAGATAAACAATACAGATCACAAGCCAGGAATGTGGACCCTTAATCTCCTCTCTGGGATCATATTTTGCTGATCTGGTCCTCCTGATTCTTTACTTTAGTATTTTAAAACTATGCTTCACAAAGCCCTAGGCCAATTTTTTACAATCTGGATGCATATTAGAATTACCTCAGAGCTTTTAAAAATACTGATGCCAGAGCCCTACCTCAGAACAATCACATCAGAATCATTGGAAGTGGGCCCAAGTAATGGAATTTAATAAACTCCCTCCAGCTAATCCTGTGTAGCTGAGAAATGGAAACCACCATCCCAGGGGAGTGGTTCCTAGACACAGAAGATATCAAAATCACCTGCATTTGTTTTATTTTTTAAACAACAAAATGCAATGAGGGGTTGCTCCTTAAAGAAATATTCTTCAGTAGGTTTGGGATGAGGTTCAGCCACTATTATTCGGAAACTGTTTCATGGCTGAATCTGAAGTGCACCCTTAAGAATGCTACTCAAGAGGTTCTGCAGAGGTGTTGCTATGGGGTGAAGATCAGGGAAGATTTATATAAGATAGCACATTATACATGTTTAAATATGCAATACATATATGATATTACATAAAAAATAAAGACAAAATCCATATTACTTTACAGTTTTGAAAGATATATTCAGATACCAGAGTTAAGACAGTAATAATATAGTAAGAGCAGAAAACATAGCCCATTACCCAATAATCCATACCGCAGGTGAGCAAAGAAATCAACTGGCAGTGTTTTGCTGTGTATTTCTTTAACAAACTTGCGGGCTGTGTCAGGTGGGTCTCCGGTGCCCGTGGTAGAAACAACAACAACAAGAGGAGCTGTTTCGGTTTTTAGATCATACTACAAAACAAGGATATCAAGTCAGGGACCTAATCCTCATGTATTTTTGATTTAACACAACAGCATGGCAATCTGCTTAGTTTCTTCTGTCTTGTATTTCCCTTCAATTTTCCTCCTTATCAAGTTATTGCAGATGCATGCCAGAGTGACCAGTCCAGGGACTAAGTGCTCCCAGTTTAATCAAGTCACCCAATACAGGATATTACTCCATGTAACCATGAGTTTGTTTTTCTTGATGCTCGTCAAGAGGTTAAGAGGGTCTAACATGTCCTTCTCTCCATGGGCTTTCCCAGATAGGCAGAGACACGACCCACCCCAGGTTTCCACCTAGCTCAGTTCTTCATTTCTAGAAAAATCGGAGGAAATGGGATAGATATAATCAACCCCTTGCCACTGTGCCCTGGGCCAAGCAAGGTAAATAAGCCAAGCTAACACCCACGATGACAAAAGAGCTAATTGACAAAAGAGCTAATTGGGTGGGAATGCCTTTCATAAAATAGTAAAAAAAAAGCAAAAACATTTAAAAAGGGAGGATGGGGAGACTCAGAAATTAAAAGAACATATACATAAGCACTCAGGATTAAAATGGCAAAAGAAGGAACAAACAGGATACTTCGGTGAAGAAAGACAGCAGAGAATACACAGCAGCTCTGAAATCTTCAGCAAAATACCAACCCAGCCGTGTGCAGTGCAAGCGACACAAAGGCAGAGGGCAGGAAGCATTTCAAAGCTGAAGTTAAAAGTGTTATCCTCAGGATCCTCATTCCCTCAGGGTTCCAGAGAGCGGAGACTATCATCAGCTGAAAGTTGAGATCATAAGTGTCCCCAACTCTTATAAATCAAGTTTCTTTATTCTAATTGTCATGTAAATTTAAATATTTCACAGAGCATTTCCTGTCTCTGTCTCTACGTAAGAGTCCATGAGCTTGATTGCTCATGAACACCATCTAATTTGGCTCTAAAAAATTCACTTTATGTTTTGTGCTGATATGAGAGATAACGAATGACTTGAGCTTTTTACCAGGCCATTTAATGCTTAAAAGACACCAAACAGTTGAGTGTTAAACTCTATGAAGAGTTTGTATAAGTAACTTTGCCTTGGAAAGGACTACTGCGAACTAGGAAGAAGTGTGCTATCTCTTAAACTTAGATCATTAACAATTAGAGATACTATTCAGCCAGGGAGGGCAAACAGCATGACTAACTAACTTGTTGTTGAAAAAAATTCACCACTGACTGTCAAATAGCTGCTGACCTAGTTAGTGAGGTTAACCACAATGAGCCAAATTAGGGCTAGTCTTATGACAGTGATGACTTTTTGTTCAGAGTAACAGATTCAGATTGTATTTCATCATGTGGCACTGCAACGTAAGTTAGATTCACTATAGAATAACAGAGCCTGCAGATGGACAGTGTCCTTGGAAAGCTCCCTTTTCTGTAAGTGACTATATCCGGAGTCACCATGGCAATGTTGCATAAAGGTGAGTCTCCTTCTACGAGCGGGACTTACAATTCACCTGTGCTGCTGATAGTCTAGTCTTTTGAACTAGTTTTAGGAAAGCCCAAAGGAGGTTGTGCACTTGAGTGAGAGAGAGTACTGGCAGGACAGTTTTGAAGGGCTGAAGTGAATGTGATTGCTTAGCAGTTGGCACATTATCTTGTGGCATAAAGTCCTTTTGGTTATCACCAGAATTGTCTGAAACAGTATAATATGTAGGTCTCAGACTAAATGAAAGAAGAACATAGAATTGTTATAGTCTTATATACCCCAAGGTAGGAACTTCTGCAGACAGTGAATGAGAAAACAAGTAGTCCGTGACCTTAAGCAGCTGAGCCTTTTCCAGATTCTTACACTACTACTTTAATTCTGTTTTACAAAACAATCTAGGCAGTCCTTCATATTGAGGAACTCTACCACAAGTGGTAAGGTCTTTCTTTTGGGAAAACAAAATAAGGCACTGAGATTCATGAAGTGGAAAAGACACATGCAAATACACATCTCATTTGTTCTCACAGCCACCCTGTGAGATAAAAGAAGCGTATACTATTACTGCCATTTATAGTTAAGGAGTAGTTACTTGTTTTGGTTTTTGAGACCATTTAATCTAATTTAAATGCAAACTTCTATGTTAAAAAAAGGCTTCTGAAATCTTACAACACAGTTGAAAAAGTAAATCTCTGTTAAAAAAAAAAAAGGATTATGGTGGTATTTAGTGCCCTACTTCATTGTTTAACAAACAGCATTTAGCAACAAAAATACTTCAATGCACAAAACACAGTAAAATCCAAAGCAATGGCTCTTACCTTATCTGACTCACTAATACAGTGAAGATCTGCAGAAAATCCATGTGCCACAGCTTGTTCACATATTTCTTCTGCTATGGCCTTTGCCTGTCCTCGCTGCGTAGCATATAGTAACAAAAACCTCCTCATCACTTCAAGACATATGCTATAACAGTAACGCTGAAAAACAGAAAGGAAAAAAAGAGATTTGCTTTTTAATGAAATAGTAACAAACTATAGGTATTAATTCTCCCTCAGTCTGTAAAAAAATAATGCAATACCCACACATAATACGAAATGGCCTTTTCTGAATTTGTTTGTTAGCACTAATTCTAAAGAAGCCTAAATAAGAGAGAATTCATTAAACTAAGGAGAGTATACAGCTATCAGGTATATCAGGTCAAACTATTTAGGCTTCAATCTGCAGTTCTAAGTGATACCTTTAGGCAAACTACTCAACTGATCTGTACCTCAGCTCCCATGTCCTTAAAATGGGGATCATACTATCTACCTGGAAAAGGCTGTGACACATGCAAAACACCTGAGCAAAATCTGAGCCATAGTATCACTCAAAAAAAGTCTTAGATATTTTTGTTTCCTCTTTTCAAAACCAGTAAAAGTAAAAAATTCCATTAAAATGATAGTATTCTTGGTTCCTATTTGATCTCAATGCTAAACAAAGTAATCACAGTACTAAAGTTAACTGAAGCACTTACTCTTCTTTGTTATTTAATTCAGTATCATATACGTGAGTGTATAGACATACATAAGTATGTATGTCTTTACTACTGGTTATCTCTTCAGGGAAAACGTGTTAGTAAAATTAACGACACTCACAGGTTTATTTCCACACTCACTTAGTGGCTGAGACTGGCAGACTGTCAACTGTAGGAGTACATGTAAACTGAGACCCGAGTCAAAATCTTGGCTTTTGGTGAATGAACCTCCTGCGGCCAATTACATCTAAGGACAAATTAAGCCACGAAGAAATTACATGTTAATTATGGAACATCCATAGGCACCATAACAGCACCCGGCTTACAAGTGCTCAATAAGTAACCTGAATGAATTAATGAAAGAATGAATAATATGAAGACACTACACACGTAGGGCTTAACAGAAAACTGAAAATACGGGGATGAAAACCTTACTGCAGCTAACAATCTGTATCACTTCCCAGGAGCCACACACTGTTCTGCGTACTTCAGAAGATTACCCCTCTTTCCCACGACCGCCCCAAAAAACAAGAACCTCAGCGGGGGTTCCTGACACCGGCAGGGCCGGGGGCTCGCGCAGAGCCGGTGACAGGACTCACCGCCCGCGTCCGCGCTGGGAACGCCCCCGAGTCTCCGCAGCGGGCCCCTTCCCGACACGCCCCAGGCCCACGCGCAGTTTCCCCAGGTCTGGAAAGCGTCCAGACCAAAGGCGCCGCAGGGGGAAGGTCCCACACCGCCCCGCAGGCCTCGGCGTCTCCGCGCTCAGGAGGCCGACGCTGAGCCCCAGGGACGCGCCGCCGGAGGCCCCCAGGCCAAGCCCCGCAGCCCAAGCCCGCAGCGACCCCACGGAGCCCGAAGGGAGAGGGAACCACGCGCGAAAGCCGGCTGCCCTCGCAGACTACGAGCCGCTTCCCCGTCGCGTTCGTGCTGAACAGGCTGCTTGGGCCGGAACCTGCAGATCCCCGACCGCTTACCTGCGCGGCGTCTGGCTGGGAAACTCTGGGACGGCGCGACCTCCGGCAACCCTGCGGCCCTCCAAGGTGCGCATGCTCGGCACCCAAGACCAATAGGCAGCTCGACCCAGGGGGCGATGGGGCCAATCACAGGGCGCCGGCCGTGGGCAGGGCCTGCGCATGCGCCAGGCTGCAGGGTCCCGGCGCCGCGTTCCTGTACGGAGGCCCACGAGGTTCCAGTGCTACCACGGCTTCTCTGAACGCTCGGCGGGCGGACTGCGGTAGGTGCCCCTTCAGCTTGGTTGGCGGGGCCAGGCATGTGCAGTGCCTCGGCGTCGCTAGGCTCCATCGGTGCTCTGGCCCAGCCGTCCCTTCTCGGGCTGCGACAACCGCCCGGTGTCTCAGCGAAGGTCCCCAGGCGCCGCGTTTTAGGGTGCTCGGCCCGTGGGTCCCTTTCATTCTAGGGAGAACGCGACCCCGGGGCTCCCCGTCCCCTCTGTCCTGCACACTCGTGTTCCCAGATCCTTCAGCGGGGTGTTTAAGTCTGGACTGGCCACCCCACCTTCCTCCCCGGTTGACGTTTGTTTTGTTGGCTTTTTTTTTTTTTTTAATTCTACCTTTTTTCCGCTTCCCAAGGTAGGTAAGCCTTTTTCCTTCAACCCTAGCTGAACCCTAACACCGAGGGGAATCCATCTCAGGGCCCGTTAAGCAGGCTTTTACCCTTGCCTTGCACTAGTTATCCTATTTTTGCCCACTTTACCCGTTCTCTTCTTTTTTGGATAAATTTACTTCTAACCAAACACAATTCCTTTCTTCAACAAACATATAAGAGGCACAGTTAAGAGCTGGATTACCTGAGTTTGAAGCTCAGTTCTGCCACTTACTAGCAGCATACACTGCGCAAAGTAATTTACCTGTGGTCCAACTTTTTCCTCGTATAAAATGACGATGAAAGTACTTAATTTGTGTAAGTTAATAGGTATAAAACGCAACAGTGCCTGGCAAGTAATAGCGATAACTATTGTTAGATGCCACTTTTCTCACTCTAGGATTCAGAGACCCAGATCTTCTGGTGCTTATATTTTAGAGGGACATTTTTATCACTCTGTCTTTTCAAGTACCCATTGGTAGTTTTGTAAACATTGCTGTTGAGTGAGTCATGTCCTCAGTGTATTTGACCATGTGTTTTAATTCTTTAGTTATAAATCAAGAGAAGTTGAGAATCTGATGGCATGGCTTTAATCACCCTGCGGAGGAACCTTTGTCACGTATCTGATTTTTGGATACATGGAGCTGCTGTAAAAAATCAACCTATAAATCACATTCACAAGGTAGTCGAGGGGCATCTGTGTCCTTGGTTCTGTTCACAAGCACCTGAGCTTTTCAGGATAAGATTCCGTCATGCCTGCTGTAAAAAGTTTCATTCAGAAAATGGAAATGACCCTCATCCAGTTGGTGAGCCAGTATACTCTCAAGTACGTGACTGGGACAGGCTTGAGCAAAATCTTAAAAATGAGGACGAACAAGTATTTATCAGAAGACTAAACAACTTCACTTCATCAGAAGAAGTGTTAAGTTTCATAAGCACACTGGAAACTCTCCCTGATACTGTGGCAGCAGGAGCTTTACAACGGATTTGTGAAGTGGAAAAAAAAGATGGTGATCGGAGGCTGCCAAAAGACATACTAGAGAATAGCCTCTTTCAAGCTTTATGCTTTCAGTTTGAACAGGAACCCTCACATCTGTCAAATGCTAGCTTGGTGACTGCTTTGCAATCTCTGATTCTGTCGCATGTGGATCCTCAAAGTAGCCTATTACTGAACCTGGTGGCAGAGTGCCAGAATCGTCTCAAAAGAGGTGACTTGGAAGTTCATAATCTTTGTGTTCTTGGGGAAAGTCTGATTAGACTGCAAGGTCCAGATTGTGTGACACTAGAACTGATTATTTATCAACTGCAAGGTGAAAAATTGGAAATATTTACCCCAGAGGATATTGTGGCCCTTTATAGAATATTACAGGCCTGTGCTGAAAAAATGGACCAACAGCAAACATTTTTAAATAAGATAAACAATTTTTCCCTTTCAATAGTTCCCAACCTGAGTCCTAAATTGATTAGCCAAATGCTCACTGCCCTCGTTGCTCTTGATCAAACTCAGGCACTTCCTCTGGTTATAAAATTGGGTAAATATGTTGTGAGGCACATCACACATTTCACTAATGAGGAACTTGGAAGAGTCTTAGAAGCTTTCATATATTTTGGGCACAGTGACAGATTTTTTACAAAAGCCCTAGAGCAACAGGTAACTGCACTTTCTCTCACCTTGGATCCCGAAGTTGTCAGCAAAATCATGGAGTACTGCAGTAGAAAACTGATTCTTTCAACACCCATCTTTGATGCAGTGGCAGAAACTTTTGTTTGCCAGTCGGAAAAATTTTCACCTAGTCAGGTTTCTAAATTAATTGAACCATTTGGAAAACTCAATTATTTGCCACCAAATGCCTCTGCTTTATTTAGGAAGCTAGAAAATATGCTATTCACTCATTTTAATTATTTTCCACCCAAAACACTACTGAAACTTCTCCATTCATGTTCACTTATTGAACGTCATCCAGTCAACTTTATGGCGAAAATATTCAGCCCGTTTTTCCTTCAACGTCTTCAAGGTGAGTTGGTTGTAGCTTCTGAAAGTTGAAAAAATTAGCCTTTGAACTTGTGATGGTTTCAAGTCACATTTGTTTTGTATCATTTACATTGAGTGATACTTTGTCTTAAAATTTTTTCCCATAGTAATCTGAAGGTGAGATCTGAAGTTAACAGATGCTACTGTAAAAAAAGTTAAAAAATATTAGGATATTCATTGTCTAGAGATTGTATAGAGAGAAGAAAGCTGTTTTCAGATAAACAAACTTTGCTGCTCCAGCTGACAAATTGCAGCATTCTCGTTGGAGATGATAATAGCCACAATAACGTGTTAGAACCTTTGATCAGCAAGCAACTATAGCCCCTTTTTTTTTGAGAGGATAGTATTGTTCATCTTAATTCAAGGCAACCCAAATATGTCAAATTTCTTGATCTGTATAGTTAAAATTTCTACTAGTTCTGTGAATATAGTCTCTCTTAATTCTGTAGCTAGGAGCTTGGGTTCTTGGAAGTCAATTTCATTGGTGGTAAGAGGAGGGCATAATTAATTCTAACAAGTTTATTTCCTAATGTCATTTAAAAGCACATTACTTCTGGAGTATATAAATTGATTTTATATGTTCATCATGTTCTCTTCTCTCATTGTATGTACCAAAATTCGAACTTAACCATGAGTGGGATGCTTTCTGTTTCAGGTGAAGAATCTTATTTGGACAGATTGAGTCTGGCCCAACTGACCCAACTTTTCTTAACCTCAGTCCTAGAATGCCCTTTCTATAAGGTAAAAGTATAAACTATATGGCTTTATTTCTCTGTGGGGGCAGTTTTCTTTTGTCTGCCCTTAAGTTGTTTAAGTTCTTTCATTTTTGATCTGTCTCAGTAACCTCCTGAAAAAGCAGAACTTTCATTTACTTGGAGTTAGTTGCCACCAGATAGCCTTTTCTTTGATAAATTGACCTTGTTTTTGTGTTGTTGTCCTTGAAGGACCAATTTCCTTCTGTGTAGGATTTATCAGGTTTTATCAAGTGCTACAGGCATGTGAATTATAGTACTCCTAGATTCTCTGTGAGAGTTTTAAAGGTTTTTAGCTGTTTGTTATCAAAATGTGAATGTCTGGACTCAACAAATCCTAAATTACTTGTGAGTGCAGTATATTTTTAAGCCAAGCCAGAAGTTTCACTCTTATCTGATAGAGTTTACATAGAGTTTGCTCTTCCCATAAAGTACCATAAAGACTAGCCTCATAACTATTGCATGCCTTTTATGGAATCAGAAATGGCAGCGTCACTCAACTTGGCCATTCCTTGCCTGGTTCTTCATACTTGATTTATATTCCCAGTTAAGAGTGTCTGATTTGTGGAATAAGGTACAAGAATGATAAAATACCACTATTTCCTTTAAAACAGCTTAAGCAGGCCAGGTGTGGTAGCTCACACTTGTAATACCAGCTCTTTGGAAAGCCAAGGCAGGAGGATCTCTTAAGGCCAGAAGATCATGACCAGCCTGGGTAACATAGCAAGACCTCATCTCTATAAAAAAAAAAAAAGACAAAACTTAGCTGGACATAGTGAGGTGTGCCTGTAGTACTGGCTCCTGGGGAGGCTGAGGTGGGAGGATTGCTTGAGCCCAGAAGTTTGAGGCTGCAGTGAGCTAAGATCACACCACTACATTCCAGAGTGGGCAACAGAGCAAGAAGGTCTTTAAAAAAAAAACACAAAAACAGCTTAGACAGTACTAAGGTATATAAAGATAAGTAGGTAAATAATGGTTACCCCAATCTCCTTCCATCCCTAAAGGAACAGTGTTAACAGCAATTTCTATGCACAAATGTATTTGTATACATTTACACTGTCCTTTTTATCTTTTTATGGCATGGGACTGACTAATAAAAGTACAGTTTGTTTTTATGCCCAATATATCATGGATATTCCTTGAGGCTAGTACAGACGTACAGACTGATTTTATGCATTCTTTTTACGAAAGGTATATCTCGTGCGTATCCTGTCATTCCACTATTGATGCACTTTCTGGTTTTTCCCATCTTGCATATCCTATCATACTGGAGCCTTTTTCTTCTTTTAATTTATAATTAATTATAAATTAAATTACAATTAATTATAAATTATAATTAATTTATAAACTAGATTCCTATAAGTGGAATTACTGGATTAATTTTTGATAGATAACTGACAGATTTTTTTCCCTAATAGTTGTAGACGTCACATTCCCCCAATAATGATGAAGGTGGCCATGTCTCCCCCACTTTGCAATGTGTTATTAGTCCCTTTAATTTTTGTCATTCAACTAAGTGAAAAGGGTATATCATGTTTAAATTACTTTTTAATGAGCATTAATGAAGTTCAGCATAGTTTCAAATGTGTGTTGTCTATTTACATTTTTTGTGAATCGCCTTTCTATGCCTTAATTTGTTTCTATTGGGTTGTCTTTTTTTAAGAACACATTGTAAAACAAAAATTAACTATTATGTATATTGTACATATTTCTTCTGGTTGGTAATATATTTTTATTTTTAAAATTTAATACATTTATGATGTCTTTTTAAGTATTCTTTAATGAAATATATTTGTCTTTTATGACTTCTGGGTTTCCTATCTCACTTAAGAATATATTTTGACACTACTAAGTTAACATAAATATTTTACCAAGTATTTTAAAATAATATTTTTCTTATTTTGTTTAGATCTTTCATCTACTTGGAATTTATTTATTATTATTATTAATTTATGTATATATTTTAATTCACAAAAGTATGTATTTATCATGTTCATGTTCTTTTGAAATATGTATACATTGTGGAATGGCTAAATCAAGCTCATTATCATCTGCATTACCTCACATACTTATTTTTTTGTGGTAAGAGCATCTAAAATCTAGTCTTAGCCATTTTCAAGGATACAATACATTGTTATTAACTGTGGTCACCATCTCATGCCACCTGGAATTTATTCTAGTCTGTGATGCACACTAGAAGTTTAACTTTATTAATAGTTCTTTTCCAGGTGGGTAACCAATTTGCCCGCACCGTTTATTACATTACTTCCTTTTCTTACTAAACTGGAATGTCACCTTCATCACATTTTCCACTACAGATTGAGTATTCCTTATCCAAAATGCTTGGGACTGGAAGTATTTCTAATCTCAGATTTTTTTGGAGTTTGAAATATTTGCATTACACTTGTCAGTTCAGCGTCCCTAATCCAAAAATTCAAAATCAAAATGCTCCAAAATCCAAAACTTTTAGAGCTCTGACAGGACACTTAAGGAAATTCTCAGTGGAGCATTTTGGATTTTGGATTTTTGGATTAGGGATACTCAACATGTATTAAAAACTTTATATAATATAGTTTCAAATAGCTAGAAGGAGGATAGTAAATCTTCCCAACACAAAGAAATGATATGTTTGAGATGATATGCTAATTACTCTGATCTGATTACTATACATAATATGTATGAAAACATCACTACATACTTCATGAATATGTACAATTATTATGTGTCAATTGAAAAAAAATGTTAAAAACTTTGGTTGAGTGTATATGGCCCTTAAAGCAATTCTGACCGTTCCAAAGATGTTTTCTTGAACTGTGACCACAGTTGTTGTTTCTTTTCCTTTTCTCTCCCTCCCACCATCTCTCCCTCTACCCTTTGCCCTCCTTTCTTCCCTTCTTCCCTCTCGCCTACCTCTCCCATTTCCCCCTCTTTCCTTTTTCTTTCTTTTCTTTGTGTTTATGGTGACCAGTGTCTACCTTTAAAACGTATTTAAAAGATACTGTGAACTATTACACTTGAACTATAACAAGAATGTTTTTCATTGTCATTTTGATAAAGACACCTGCAAAAGTATCATGCCTATAAAGTAATTTTGTATCAGACTTTTATGCCAGATAACCTTCACTTTATTCTCTGGTTTTATATCTTATTTTTCTTTCTCTTGTTTGCACATATGATTTTAGGGTCCGAAACTTCTTCCTAACTATCGAGTGAAATCATTTCTTACTCCATGCTGTTCCCTGGAGACCCCTGTGGATTTTCAGCTTTATAAATCTGTGATGGTTGGACTGATTGACCTTTTAGGAGCAAGATTGTATTTTGCTTCAAAAGTGTTAACACCTTATTGTTATACAATAGGTAAGTAGCATAGGGAGTTACGTTTTAAAACTAAGTGTTCTGTCCTCTTTTGGTGATAGTGGGACTTAGTAGCAACAGAAGGTCTTTGGAAAGACAAAATGGAATAGTTCCTCCTCTGAAAGCAAGTTGAAACAGTGGTTAGCAGTATAGCCACAGAGTTAAGACTGAGTTTGAGTCTCACGTATTAACCATATAGTAACAGAATGTCCTGGGCAGAGTATTTAACCTTTTTCTCCTTGCTTCCTCATCTGTAAAATGAGCACAATATTGACCTCAAAGACTTAAGAACTGACTGAAATAATAATATCTGGAACAGAGTAAATGCTCAATAATTATTACCTGCTGTTATTATCTAAGCCTGCACTGTCCAAATATAGTAGCCGCTAGTACACGTAGCTATTCAAATTTAAATTAACGGTGAAAAAATTCAATTTCTCAGTCACATTTCAAGTGTTCAGTAGCACATGTGGCTCATGGCTACCAAGGCAGCTGAGGGACAAACATTTCCACGTCACAGAAATTTCTACTGGGCAGCATTCACTAGAGAGACCAGTCCTTCTGCCCTTACAATTCTAAATTGGTGAGTAAAAGAAAAGCATCTCATAAAGCTTAGCTGTTCATAGACCTCAAATGATCACATGTCACTCCTCTCCTTTTTTCGGCTCATTTTACAAAAGGGATTGTCGGCATACCCGAGGGCAAGGACAGGGAAGTCTGTCTACGCCCATGGACCACGTGCTGGGATGCAGGATGCTTTCCTGACCACAGAGGCATGCTGGAAAGAAGGAAGTTTTGAGTTGCACAGGGTCTTAACTTTGCTTAACTTAAGGGTTTTCTTCACTTTCTTGATTGAAGGAGCCCTGCCTCTTGTAAGAAGAAACCGAAAGCGTGTATGGTTCTTGTCATACCCCCGATAGCATGAGAGCCTACTCTTTTGTTTTACTGTAGTTGAGCCGCCTTAATTTAAGGCTGACTTGGTTGTTCATGAAGCCAATTAAATTAAAATTCTCATCGTTGTTTGGTTGTGATCATTACTTTGCAGACTTCAGCCCAATTGATAAATGCGATGTGGAGGAGATCACAACAAAGGAATGCAGGAAGATAGTGTTTGTGAGGGTATCACACGAAAAATTTTTCCTTTCTTCTCTCACCAGATGTGGAAATTAAATTAGATGAAGAAGGATTTGTATTGCCATTCGCAGTTGATGAAGATGTCCATAAAAGGTAGAGAAAACCGTTGCGGTTTTTATGTTTCAAGACTTTACAAGATGTGTTGAGGTTAATAAACGATCTTTTTCTTAAGAAAGTGAAAAAATAGACATGATTCTGGAAATTAAAATACTAATTTTCAGGATCCCAACTTTGGAAATTTCTTATAATATTTTATTAATATAAATGTGAATAAAATTGAATGCTCTTTCAACAGATTAAAGAATAACCTATTTATGATTTACTTGAGAATAATATTGGCACATAGGAATAGCCAAATTCCAAATAAACTCTGGCAACTAAAAATATATAAATATTTAAAAATTAAATTTCTTTCTCCTTTTTCATTTTTCAGGGTAGCACTGTGCATTGATGGTCCAAAAAGATTTTGCCCTAATAGCAAACACTTATTAGGAAAAGAAGCTATTAAACAAAGACACCTACAGTTACTTGGTTATGAAGTTGTTCAGGTATATTTTCACCTATTTTTTTCCTAAAAGCAATTCCTAATTCAGATTTGCTTTTTTCGGGTTACTGTTAAAAAGTAAACTGAGGCACAATAAAATTTTAAAGTATTTATTTGAGCACACACTGATTCATTAATCTGACAGCACAGAACCAGAAGTGATCTGGGTGCTTCCCCCGAGGTACACAACGGGGAGGTTGTTACAGGAAGAATACAAATAAACAAAAAATATTTGGTTGGTTACAGTTATATAGTTGCCTTGTTTGATCTGTCCTGTAGAAAGACCCTACTTACATAATTTTAAGTTTGTGGGAGGCTTCTGATTGCTTGAGTTTAAGTACTGTTTTTCTCTAATACAAGGATTTACAAGAAATAGCCCAAGTTAAATTTCACTTAACATTTGCACTTTAAGCAAGGTTAAGGTTATTTTCAAGACCTAACTGGCTTTATGTGCTCAAGAGTTTTTCAGGCCCAGTCTCCATTTTAATTTACTTGAACACTACTAAGTGGTGTGCCAGCCCAAGGGACCAAGAATCTTATGTCTGGTTTAAATACCAACTTTGTTAATTGGGCTTACCTTGACTTATATTTTGAAATACAGAATTTTCAAAGCTTTGGTACAAAAGTGGGACATACCTATATTCTTTGTAAACTATGCTTAAGTCTGCTTTTAGAATTACTAAATTATTAGAATATCTGTTTTGTTTTAATTTCCTCCTGATTTAATAAGCAAAAATGGACAAGATGACCCACTAAAATAAGGAGCTTCATCAACACTTAATGTTTAAGACTTTGTGCTGTCTGTACTAGTCTGCTGTCCGGTTTCATATCTGGTGACTTTTTTCCACTCTATCTTGCACATTCCCAGGTTAATTTTCCTAAAACTAATCATGCCAGTGTGTGCTCAGAAACCTTCATTGTTTCTTTACTGCTTACAGGATAAACTAAAAACTTTACTACATCTAAACATTCGAGACCCTCCACGGTCTGCCCACAGCCAGGCCCCAGGCACGTGGCCTAGACCTGCCCCTCTGCTCCCAGCTGAGCGCTCAGTCCCCTTCCCTGAGCCTCTCTGCTCTCTCTCCTCATTCCGCCTTTGCCCATGGTGCGTCCTCCAGCCCTGAGTGTCTTCCTCCTGTCCCTTCATCAGCACCGCTCACCCTCATCTAATGAGGTGCCCACTCCCTCTCAGTACTAGGTCACCAATCTGCTTACTTTTTTATTTATCCTGTAATTTAACTTGCCACCTCAATTGTGAGCTCCTGGAGAACAGTGGATCCTGTTTGTTTCTTATGTAGAGATCCCACTTATTTATTTAGCAAGTATTTACTGAGCCTCCTCTGTGCCAGGCACTGTTCTAGGCTCCCGGGCTACAGGATGAGTAAGGTGGTCGTGGTCTTTGCCCTCCAGGAGCTTACGTTCTGCTGTGTGGGAGGGTGTGTGGGAGACAAACAAGGTAACAAGAAAGCCAAAGTCATCTCAGATTGGGAAGGGTTATGACCAGTTTTATTTTCCTTCCTTTACAGATCCCGTATCATGAGATTGATATGCTAAAATCAAGACTAGAATTGGTAGAATATTTGCAAAGAAAGCTATTTTCTCAAAGAACTGGTGTTCATTGGTAACAAGAAGGAATATTGGCTTCAGAACTTAATGAAAAAACTTATATTTTTATGGGACTCGGTATTTAAAAAAGAATATCATGTGAATTAGCAATTTTGCAGAATTATGTTTATATTATACCTTTCTATGTCTGGTTATTCTAGAAAGGGTCTATAGTTTTCCTTATACCATGTATACATTTATCAGTGGTAAATTCAAAATTAATTTTAATTTAATACTAGTGTCACAGATGCCTTTTATACATCAAACAGAATTGATCACGTGCAATAAAGAAATGAATATTATTTTTAAATCTTTTGTTTGTAGTAATTACCTGCTAACTGAAAATTGTTCTTTGTAGACTTTTATTTTCTAACAAATATAAGGAAGAAATTTTATCTTTTACTTCCTTTTATATTTTGTCAGTGGAAGTGTGATGTATGGTTAGGAAAAGGAGCACTGAAAAATAGACTATAGCACTTTGAATATAAATGTTCATAATTATAGAACTATCTAGAAATAACCCTTTAGATAATAAGATATATTAGTATAGTAACTTTAAAAAAACAAAGGTATAGAGAAGTGAAAAAACAACTTAATTTATGTAGGGGCTTAAATTTTAAATTGAGAATGAATGAAATTGTCATTAGTTCATTCCAGATGCTTCATTGTCTCATTGTGTGGTCAGCTTAACATTTCAGGGGAGAAGAGGACGAGGGGGCAGACTGGTGTAGGAGAAAGAGCTTTGGAGTTGGAAACTGGAGTTCTACCACCAACTAGTGCTGTGACTTGGGCAGGAACACCTGCTGTTTCTCATTCTCTCACTCTGTGCTGAGCGCTTTGGCATGATGCTTGCGTGAGTCTCACAACGGGACTCCTGATGTAGGTATTGCTCCTGTTTTACAGACCAGCGCAGAGGGGATGAATATTCTACCTGATATTTCATTCATCACTATTGATGCATGTAACATTTTAATCTGGTCCCGAGAAGCAGGTGAACATAGTGGCTAAGAATCTACCTTCAGGAATCATAGAGCATGGGTTTGAGTTCTAGCTTTGCCATTGCTAACTGTGCCTTGTTCTCCAGTTTCCTGAGAGCTAATCATACATCGCAATGGGGTTGTATCTTAGTTTCCTGGGGCTGTGGCAACATAGTAGTGCAAACTGGGATGCTTAAAACAACAGAAATTTATTCTTTCATAGTTCTGGAGGCTAAAAGTCCAAAGTCAAGATGTCATCAGGGCCATGCTCCCTGTGAAACCTCCAAGGGAGGATCCTTTCTTGCTTCTTCCAGCTGCTTCTGGTGGCCCCAGACATTCCTTAGTTTGTGGCAGCATAACTAATCTGCCTGCGTCTTCACACGGCCACCTTCCCTTTGTGTCTGCGTGGCGTTGTTTTTTTTGCATGGCCCTTCATGTTTGTATGTTTGTCTTCACATGGTGGTCGCCCCGTGTGGCTCTCTCCAGATTTCCCTCCTACAAGGATGCCAGCCAGGTTGGATTGAGGCTTACTCTAATGACCTTGTCTTAACTTGATTAAATCTGCAAAGACCCGATGTCCAGATAAGGTCACGTTCATACACACGAGGGACCAAGACTTCCAGTGTCTTTTTTGGTAGAGGGAGGAGGGACCCAGTTGACCTGTAACAGATTGAGATGAGAATTAGACTAGTTACTATAATATATATAAAACGTTTAGAAAAGTGCCTCGCACAGAATAAGCACACAGTGCAAGTTAGTATTAGTCCGAATTTCTACCCCATTCTGTCTATTTCACTTTAGCTTTTGGGGTCTATTTCTTTATCTTCAGAATAGGAAATGGAAACTAGATGAGCTCTAAGCATACTTTGTAAAGTATGCTTCTTTGATTACAAAGAAGGCATGAGACAGTGGAAGCAAGAGGCGATTGAACAGGAGAGAGGTGCTGTAGGTCTGATGTGTCCATGTGCCCAGGTGACCTTGCTGCTCATTCAGGGTCAGGCTTGAAAGGATTCTAACATCTCTGGAATCTGGGCAGTTAGCTGATTAACACTTTGTCACAGCTCTTAGACTACCTACAACAGGTATGCTTGACTTTGAGCCTAAGATCTGTTCTGGATCACATCAGGCCTCAGAAACAAACCCCTTTGACACTTCCTTGCTGCTGGTCAGTATCTTTCCCATCCCATGTCTTTTCCTGCCTTTTGTGGGCTCTGGTTCCCTTCCCAGCCCCTGGTTCACCCTCATTGCACTGTGTACCTCTCCCCCGTGAATCAGCTCATCCTCAGTATGAAATTCGGCCCTGAAATATGGTGGTGAGGTTAATAGCGTACAGTTTAAAGAGGGGAGAGGGACTTAACCAACTAAATAGCCACACAGAGGTAATATCAATCTGTTGCAAATGCTGTGAAGAAAAAGTACAGCCTTTAATGTTGTTCATTCACCTACTGTGTTTATCCTGTGCATGTGTGTGTTATGAAAATAATTTAGGCTAATAAATAGATATAAGGTTGCTGGTTTCACCAACTGGATGAATTTGGCAAGCTCTGTCAAATGATAAAGCCAAGTCCATATAAACTGAATCCTTATGCTCATGAATTTTTATGTCTGTACCTATGCAAGCAAAAGGGATGTGAATGTGTTAGTTGCAATTACGTGTCCAACCTGATAGCTCTTGGTACTATGTATTTGATAATATTATTGAACAAGGCATAACCTTGCTTTATAAGTTTTCAAAAGTAAAGCAAAGAAAGGAAAATGGGTGAAAAAAATCATTTTCCTTGTGAGCATAACCTTTGAAGCAGCAGTGATAGTCTTTGGTTCAATCATTAGGGGGCAGCAAAGTTCAGGACATTGATTGGACTGTGGCAGCTGAAACTCTGGATGATCCCTGGAGCGGGGAGTGGAGTGTGTGTGTGTGTCAGGTAGGAGCTGTGAGAGAGTGTGGTGACAGCTCTGCCTGAACAAATCAGAGGCAGTCTTCCTTACCTTTCCTTATCTTCCTCTAAGTAAGGAATGCACTTTGCCTGAGCCAGGCCCAGACACAAGCGGGTAAACAATACACTGGGATGAAAAGATTCCTGCTGGAATGGGATTTCCTTGGAGATGAGGATCGCATCTTTCGAACCTTGGTACACGTGGGTGCATGTGGACACTTGGTAAATATTTTTTAGATAGAAGAAAAGATAGGAAGGAGCAGAATTCATCATATTTGACAAAATTCTGGGAAAACAAGGAAGGAGTTCCTTTTGAAAAAGGTACACCCGCCGGAAAACTTTGTGTGCAAATCCAGGGAGGGATCTTGACTTAGCTGAGATTTGCCCATGCTGGAAATATACTAATACCCTGATCCATTTGGAGTCTAAATGCTTAGTGTAGGATAGTGAAATGAAGCATGTCTTGTAAGTGTAGTTTAGCCCAGTACCTGGAAAATGGTAAACGCTCAGTGAACATTGAGTGTTATTACTGTTATGGGTACCTGTTGTCATTCACTCTCAGTTAAACTGTGTTGTACAGCTCGTGGTAAAGGTTCACGTAAGGATGGTCTGTGAGAAGGAATGTGGCTGACTGAATACTTCTAAGGTTGCCACTGTGAGCCTCTGACATCTGCCTTTGCTAATTAGCATCAAGGATGTAGTGCTGAGAAAACTTGTTCTCTAAAACCTTTGCTGTTGGAAGTCAAATCAATAAGATGGAACACGCCACTATTGCTGCAAGATCTGCACCACCTGGCTCATTTTGACATGGAGAAGTGGTCTCAGTTTGCCACCCAAGTGCAGAGCTCCAGATCTAGGAGTTTTGGACACACCATTCCACAATTATTTTCCCTTTGGGCATCCTAAGTCAGCTTCTTGGGCCAGGCTTAACGTCAACTGTTTGACACACAAACTTGCTGTGCTGAGTCTTTCCAACTCAGCTTCATTAAATGTTACCTAAATCCAGCCCTCCCCAAATCCTACCAGAACCCTGCTTATTCCTTCATTTCACCAGATGCCTCTTGGTTCCTCTGGGGTGCAGTCTCCCTTGCTGCACCCGTCAGTAAACCTAACTTTACATGGATGTGCTCTGGCTGCTGGGGTCTGTCAGAAGGAATTTTGCCTTCATATCATCTCATCTCTCAGCAAAACAAGCATCTCCCCTGTCCCACAACTCCCTCTCAGCACAGTGCACACTATTTATGAGTTAAACTGATATTTTGGGTTCTGATGTTTGCAAAAGACAATACTTCTTAACCCTACTGTTTTTACTTTTGTGATGGGAATTTTTGAACACACATAACAGTTGTAAGAATAATATAACAAGGCCACGAGTCCTTCCATTTAGCATGGAAAATTACCATAATTTTCCAATTGTGTCTCATCTAGTCTTTTTTTTATTATTGGAATGGTTACAGAGAAATCCAGAATCATATTTTATCCTAAATACTTCAGTATGTATCTATAACCAATAAATATTTTTTCTTTAACTTTTCAGCCATTTTTACAATTAACAAAATTAATTATTCCCTGTCATTTAATATCTGGCCTATATTCTAAGGTTCCTATGCTAACTCAAAAATTTTTAACTGTTGATGTGTTTGAGTCAGGATCCAAAGTCCACATATTACTTTTGAAGATTAGGCTCTTATGTCTATAACTGCCCCCCATAATTTACCTACTTTTCCTGTCAGTAGGTTTCTGGAGAAATTAGATCAATTGCCCTGTGGAATGTCCCTCATTGTTGATTTGGTGTTGTCTAACTTCTTTCTCTATCTGCCATATTTCCTGTTAATTAAACCGAAAGTCAGACCCAGAGGGTTGCTTAAATTCAACTTGAATTCTGTGGGCACGACGCCTCAGAGCGGGTGCTGTGTGTTTCCTCTGCATTGTGCCGTGATATCTGGGTGTCCCCTCTTAGTGGTGTTCATTAAGATTAGTGAGTGAGCTCCCATGGTATCAGTCTGGTCCCTCTGTTGTGTGGTCCCCCCTCAGCCTTTCACCTAATGGTTTTATCATCTGCTGATGACTCTTGCCGAGATCCATTATTTCAGTAGATGTTGCAAAACAAAATGATTTCCTAACTCTGTCATTCTTTCTACTTTCATTAGCTTGCATTTATCTATAAAGAAGGAATTTCTCTGTCAACTATTTGTGTACCCTAAAATAAGGTTTAAACAGAAAAACAAATGTTTCTTTCCTCGTATCAACTTTTAGAAAAAAGGGTTCATGGTCTAGCCAGTGTGTGTGTGTGTGTGTGTGTGTGTGTGTGTGTGTGTGTGTGTTTTAGGATATTTATGAACTCACGAACTTTTATACACTTGATGTGCTTCAATCCTTTGCAGTCCTCTTTAGTGAAATGATTTGTCTGTTATAGCCAAGTTTCCAAAATAATTGGTCTCATCTACTTTCACTTTTCCAAAGTATGATACCAGGTCACCTGTGCAAAGCTTAAGAAATCTTGTGACCATTAGGTGACCTCCCGTGTCTTGTCTTTGGAAATGTTGAGAGAGGTGGGAGAGGCCAAGAAATCATGAGTCACTTTCACGACTTCTGCCCATGGGAGAAGGATGAGAGCCCCTCTTCCTTCACTACCTACATAGGACAGGTGATGCTCTGTCTCCCAGCACCAGTGATAGGTCAGCATTTCCAACTGGTCCCAATTAGGTTGATACGTCCCCCGGGGGGCTTAGGGACATGGTGGGCAGGTGTTTGACCTTTGACTTAGCCAACTCCTATGTTCTGTCAGTGGAGCAAAGATATGCATTATTAGGGCAAAGAAGACACTGGGGAAAGGGGGGTGAGGTGGCGGGAAAAAGAGAGAGAAAGAGAGAGATTGAGAGGTGGCACAGGAATGTCTTAAATCCTGCCCAAGAGACCCTCCAGGGACTCAGGAGACCTCTGCACAGCAGTACCACCAGGTGCCTTGGACTGACAGAAGCATCTTAAGTCGCCAGCCTACAAAAAGAAATTGCAAACAGGAGATTCCTATATAGTTAGAGGGGTGGGGGAGAAGGCAGGACATTGCTCATTGCAGTGTGCCCTAGACCTCTTCATCTGGCCCCTGCCCACCTGTCCACCTTCGTTTCCTTCATGAAGTTCCACCACCACCACCCCCTTCCTGCTGCCCTTCAAACATACCCAGATGGGCTCTGCCTCAGGGGACCCAGGCTTGTTCTGCCTTCCTCTTGGAAGGGACTTTCCAGACTCTCACAAGTCTGGCTCCTCCTCATGTTTCAGTGCAAATGTCACCTCTTCAGAGCTGGCCTTCCCTGAGCACCCTGGTTAAAGCACTTCCCAAGTCTTGGTCATCATGTACACCCCCACCTCCACCCCCGCCTTCCTTAAACTTTTCTTGGTGATGCACATGCGCATATACACACAGCATGAGTTTACAGCTCAGTGCAGTTTCAGCAAGTGGACCACAACTATTGAAACAGCGTTCGAGAAGGGCCAACCTAACCACTCTCACAGAGAGTCGCTAGAGTCCCCCCCAAAGGAGTAAGTTTCATCAGACTCCCTGTGGCACCGATTTAATTCATGGAATTACAGCTGTACTGGTCAATACTATGACTGCTAGCCACATGTGGCCACGGAGCACTTGAAATGTGGCTAGTACCACATATTGAAATGATGTTTTGGACACAATGAATTAAATAATAAATCATGGCAATTATTTGGCCTGTGTCTTAATACCTTTTAATTGTGGTCATTTAGAAAATACCGAATTACACGCGCGGCTCTCACGTTGGACAGCGCTGCCCTAGAGCCTCTGCACGTTGTCCTCACGTTTGTCATCTGTCTGTGCCAGCAAATTGTGCAAGCTCCCTGCGGACCAAGGCTGTAGGTTCTAGGCTCTGTCTTCAGCTCCTGGCACATAGTAGGTGCTCGGTCTTTAACTGCCACTCAAACAAGCGCAACGGAAGTAGGCTGGCAATGGGTGGTCCCCGCAGCCTCTCCTCCCGGAACCTGGCACGCCGCCGCATTAGCCGCTGAGCGCCTCCCGCGGCAGAAGGCACGAAGGCCCGGGTGCGGCCCGAGATGGCGGGCAGGCGATGCGGAGCCCCCCCGCCCCCAGCGCGGCCGCCTCTAGGCCCAGCTCCCAGCAGCCAGGTCGCGGTTCCCATGCCACGGCCGATCGCGGGCGCCGGGCCGAACGCGGGCTGGAGCGGCGCGCGGGCGGACTCCGACTGGGCCCCGGGCGGGCGGTACGCACCGCGGCGCGGCGACAGCCCTGGGCCGGCGGACATGGAGGACGACGAGGAGGAGATCGCTGCCGCCACGCTGCGGGGCAAGGCCCAGTCAACGCCGATCTCGGTGCTGTCGGGCTTCAGCTACATCCCGCCGCGGCACGTGGAGCCCCAGGAGCACAGCTACTTCTACCGCCAGGGCCAGGTGAGCGGGGCTGCGGGGACTGCGGGGGCTGCGGGGGCTGCGGGGGCGGGGTTCATAACCCGGGCGGGCCCCGGAGAAGGGGCTCACCGTCGGCCAGGGACCCTGGGGACAGGGCTGCGCCAGGGGGGCGGGCCCTGTGGGGCTGCTGGCTTGTAGGAGGGGGCCGGGGCCGTGGCGGGGCGCGCGGGGACTAAAGGGGCTGCAGCAAGGGCGACCGGGACGAGAGGGAGGGCGGCCTCCCACCGAGGCGCCTGGACCCCAAAGTACCCATCTACCACGAGCACCGGTGGAGGGGCGAGCCCCGGGGGAACCGGGACGGGCAGGGGCGGAGCGGGTGTGCGCAAGGGGTACGCTCCGCTGGACCAGGAGCTGGGAGTAGGGACGTGCGGAGGGGGCGGGCAACGTTGGGCAGGGACCTGGCGCAGTCGGGCGGTGGTTAAGGAGGGGTGCTCTTTGGGAAGGGAGGGGCGGCCGCTAAGTGCTGGACCTTTAAAAAGCACGCTGGCTACTACGAGGACCGCGAGGTGACAGCCTCTGCCCAGGATCTGGCGGAGGGTCGCGGGAACCCCGGGGCAGCCCTGCCTGGCCGGCACGGGTTCCTACGGGGTCTGTCTGCGGCAGGCCCAGGTGGCGGCGTAAACAAGCGCAGGCAGCAGTGATGCCCGGATGATCCAGGATGCGGAAAACGCTCTGCTCGCCTGCAAACCGAGGAAAGCTAGGAGGAAGATCCGGCGAGCCGCCTGCAGGGAGAGCTGGACTGGAAGGGGTCGTTAGATCTGGCCTGGTCCCCGGGCCATGCGCTTCCTGGGAAGGACCCTGTAGGTCTGCGAAGGCCACCATACACTGTGCACCTCCCGCCAGCGGCCAAAAACGGGAAGAGAAGCAAATTCGAAACTGGTCAGGGGTCATCTATTCCTTTCTTCTCGCCATTGTTCCTGATTGATTCCAGTGTGTCTTGCTCAGGGGGCAGGAGAGAAGCATCATTACTGAATCCCTTGGCCTGTAGGGATAACTGGGACAGGCCTTTCTGATCACAGCTATCCTGGTGGCATGAGTGCCCAGAGAAGGGCATAGATTAACCAGGTGGTTGGGAGGAAGGAGGTCGTTCCTCCTGGTGTTAAGGTATTCCTGCAAAATGCCTCCTTCCCATCCTTCTTCCTGCCCCCCAATCCCAGAGCCCAAATCAATCCCCATTCCGATCAGGTCAGGCACACTGGTGTACTTGCCACACGTAAAGTGTAAGAGCACTTGTGGAGCGTGGCCTTACCTACTGAAGCAATCAATCTAGTTTAGACAAATGCTGTGGGTTGAACTGTGTCTCCCTAATATTTGTATTTTGGAGTTCTAATCCCCAGTACCTCACAATGTGAGCTCATTTGGAGATAGAATTGTACAGAGGTAATCAAACTGAAGTGAGGTTCTTCGGGTGGCCTTAATCCAACATGACTGGTGTCCTTGGGCAAGGGGGGCGGGTGGAAACAGACAAGCATAGAGGAAAGGTGGAGTGAAGAGACACCAGGAGAAGACAGCCATCTACAAGCCTAGGAGAGGGGCCTGGAACAGGGCCTTCCTTCTGAGGGCTACTGAGGGCTGTGACTCCTTGGTTCCATCCTTCTAGCTGCCAGAGCTGTGAGAGAATACATTTCTGTTGTTCAAGCCACCCATTTCTGGTGCTTTGTTTTGGCAGCCTTAGCAAACCAATAGGGCAACCATGAACCTCAGCCTGCTCCCAGGGGCTTCTCTTGTATCTGATAGTATCTTTCTGCTTGGCTTTGAGCAACATGGAAGGACAGAAGGGAAAAAGGGGACATTTACGCTGGCTCTGTCTTTACAACTTTGCATTAATTTGTTCTAAGTGCCACCCCTACCTTCCAGAAGGCAGTAATATGTTAGAGCAGGGCGTGGGAAACATTTTCTGTAAGGGGCGAGATAGTAGCTATTTTAGGCTTTTCAGGTCACATGGTCTCTGTCAAAATGACTCATCTCTGTAGGATAACAACAGACAATACTTAACAAATGGGTGTAAGACTGTGTTGTAGTAAAATTTTGTTTATTAAAAGAAGTAGCTGGCTGATTTGGCCCAGAGGCTTCTTCGTTCACTGAGTCCTGCATTAAAAGGGCACACTCGTGGCCCGCTCCTCATCTCCTTCCAAGTGATGGGGCCCCAGTCACTTCACACCCATGGTGTCTCTTTCCCTTGGTTTGTTTGGCCCCGGAAGCTGATTCTCTGATCTTGAGACCCTCTGGAATAAAGAGGGTAAATTCTGTATCACAGGTTTTCTAGAGGATTCAACTGCACCAAAATTCATGGTAAATAATTTCAAGCCCTACTTAAGCTGAGTGGAAACAGTACAGAATTAGTTCTTAAGTCAGTGCTCTGATTGGAATGTTTGTGCCCCTCCAAATGAATGTATTGAAATCCTAACTCCCAAGGTGATGGTATTAGGAGGTAGGGTCTTTGGGCAGAGAACAGGGTACAAGGGGAGAGCCCTCATGAATGAGATTAGTACACTTCCAAAGGAGACCCCACAGAGCTCCCTTGCCCCTTCCGCCATGTGAGGACACAGTGAGAAGTTGCCTTCTAACCAGGAAGCCAGGAAACAGGCCTTCACCAACACCAAAGGACCTCTCACCTCCAGAACTGTGAGAAATAAATTTGCCGCTTGTAAATTACCCAGTCTATGGTATTTTGTTATAGCAGCCGGAACCAACTATTCCATTCAGTTGATTACTGTGTATCACACTTACAGGAGTTCATTTAGGGCTTAGTTAGTAGCACAGGCTGAGGAATCCTGGGTGAACATCTTGGCTCCACGTTTACTAGCGAAGGACGTGCCCAAGGTACACACACTGTCTCACTCCTCCCATCTGTGAGGCAAACGTGACCGACCTCACAGAGCTCTTATGGGAATTAATTTAATTAACACGTGTAAGATGGCACATAGCAAGCCCAATATAAGTATAGCTGTTATTATTATTTGCTTTTGTTGGTGATTATTAGCATTTCCTTCACTAAGTGTTGCGTGCTGGTGGCCAGCCTCCCAGATCCCCGACCCTCGCCACTGTCAGAGATGAACACAGGTGAGGGCAGGTGATGTGAGCGTCCATCTGTGGCTTTTAATCCGCTAAAGCAGCTCACCGCAGGGAGCCCACCGGGTTGATGCGCTGAAGGCTGCACACTTACTTGAAGCCCCAGTTATGCCCCTGAATCGTAGGACACATTTGTCATCTAAAGCTGCCGGCAGACCTGTGATCAACTCCGGGACTGCTCCCTAGGGGGCTCTGGCAGCCTGGGCTCTCCCTGTAAAACACTGTTCCAGTGGCAGCAAAGCAGATTCAGTTCAACAGTGTTTTTAAATTACTTTTTCTCTTCTTCTGCCTTGTGCAGCATTTCTGCTAGTGAAATGGAAAAGCCGAGTCAAAGGACAATGCCTTTTTATGAAGGTTTTGATTAAATTTCTCGAAGTCTAAGAGCTATATTTAAAAAAAAAAACCCTAAGTGGTTTTAGAATATGCTTTCCCTTGTGCTGAGGTGGATGGTGGATTAGCTCTGTCTTGAGCGAAGCTTTGTTCTGAAGGCTCCACCTTAGTTTGGTGGGATTAGCTGACTCTCCCTCTCTAGGGGTGGTGAAGGCACGGAGGCTGACTGCTGCTTTGTGCCCTGACAGCTCTACCCGCCGGTCGCTGAGTTTCCCTTTGCCAGGTACAGCCGGGCACTTTATTAAGACACAGGCAAAGGGGGCCCTGTGCTAGTGTCCGGTGACCAGGGGTGTCCAATACCAGCTGCCCGGGCCCCCCGCATGGAGCCGCTTCACTGTTAGCACCAGGCACCTTCACCACACACCCTGCCACTCCTAGGGGGATAAGGGGGAGGGTAAACTCCAGTCAGTGGCTGATCAACCTGTTACAATCCAGGCAGCTTTCTGCTATCCAGCAGACTCCTAAACTCACACACCTTTCAGTAAGAATGTGGCTGGCCCAGTGCAATGATGACCACTCCCCTCTCCCTGCCTAGCTTTCTCCTTTCACCTATTACCATCTAACCCACTAGATATTTTACTTGGTTATCTTATTGGGTTTTTTCCTCCCACTGAAATGTGAGTTCCATGAGGGCATCACTGCTCCATCCTTAGCAATCAGCACAGTGCCTGTCTCATAGCTGGTGCTACAGAAATACCTACTGGATGAATGAATGAGGAACGAATAAATGAAAAAAAATTTTTTTTTTAACAAATGGATACATCACCAATTTACAAGATTAGCTTCATACACTCAGTAGGATTATCTGCTGTCTTGTTATCCGTGGCCTCAGCCTCCTCCTCAGGGATCGTAAGTGAGAGTGGATCTAGTTGCCTCTCTTGCTGTGTGCTGGTTGCAGTTTCACTGTCCAGTGACCTGGCGTGATGGAGAGTGCATTTATGTTTCAAATGGTCTGAAAGGAAGGAGAAAATAAAGGACTTGGGTCCCTGTTTGCTCAAAAACTTACCCCAATTATTTGTGTGTGTGTGTGTGTGTGTGTGTGTGTGTGTGTGTGTGTGTGTGTTTAAGGAGCAGCTCCAAAGGCTGGGAGGAGGCACTGGTGTAGCCCAAGCCCACAGCTCCAGGGAGGCCCTGAGCACTGGAGCTGGCAGAACAGTGCTTCTTCCTCGTGCACCCACTTGCATCAGTCATGATGAGCTAGTCATGCTACTATAACAGACAGCCCCAAAAGCCTCGGTGGCTTAAAACAAAATTTATTCTCAAGCTACAGGGCTCAGCAGCGTGGTTCTGCTCAGAAGTCACCAGCCACCACCACACAGGCTGCTGTCATCTCAGCGTGAAGCTTCAAGAGTCCCTGGGCTCTGGCTCTTAGAGTCACATGTCACTTCAACTTATAGTTCGTTGGTTAGAACTGGTCACGTGGCCTCACCTAACTTAGAGCAGCAGGGAGGACTGATCCTCTGTGTAGTGAGGAGCAGAGGAGAATTGCATATGGGCGATGTCACCCACCCAGCTGGACTGCCGATTCAGTTGACCTGGAGGTGAGCAGCGCTCCTAGGTTAGGTCTCTGGCCCTCTGGCCCTCCTAAGTTAGGTCTTAGCACATAGCTAGTGCTTCACTGCCACTCTCACTTCCCATCACAGAGCGCCACAGACCTGGTGCCTTGAAACAGCAGAGCTGGTTCTCTCGCAGTGCTGGGGGCTGGAAGTCTGGAGTCCGGTTGTCAGCAGGGGTGGTTCCTTCCAAGGCCTGTGAGGGAAGGCTCCGTGCTAGGGGCCCCTCCTTGGGTTTTTGATGGCCATCTTCTCCCCATGTCTCTTGATGTCATTTTCCCTCTATGTACACTTCTGTGTCCACATTTCTGCCTTTGATAAGGACACTAGTCATATTGGATCAGGAGTCCACCCTGCCCCAGTATGATCTCATCTTAGTTAACTACATCTTAAAGGACCCCATTCCAAATAAGGTCACATTCTGAGTTTCTGTGTGTTAGGGCTTCAACATAGAAATGTTTGGAGGACACGGTTCAACCGGTAGCTCCTGGAGAGGTTGTCCCCCCGGAGTGCTGGCCACAGGGTGTGGTGCGGCCTCCTCTCTCACTGTCAATCACATCCACTGCCCACCCCAGCCCAAACAATAGCCCTTCACTCATTCTTTTGTGTATACCTCTGTTATTCCATTTGTATTGGCTGTGGTTTTGAAACGATGGGTTTATTTCTGTTCTCTGTGGTCTCCTTTCAGGTAGGGACTCCTGACTAGAGTGATTTCTCAGTATTCAGAGTGGCTTAAGGCCATGCTGCATTTTAACAAAGGGACAAAGGGCGAGATCACAAGAGAGAAATGAATATTTTCTGTTTTGCTTTGTTTTTTAAAAGAACATCGTGTGTGAAATAGAGCCAGCTCCTTGAGGGATTTTAATAGCAAAATACCGGTAAACCCAGAAGGCCTGTTTTGTGATAGCATCTAAATCTCAATTGGTTTTTATTAATATCATTTTGCTTCAAACCATAAAGGGGTAAAAGAAAAATAAGAAAGAAGATTAATAATTAAAATCCAATAAAAGGATGGATTTTCGGTTTGATTGGGTATTCAAAATGGACAGTGACATTTCTAAGTGAGGCTTGCCTGCTTGCTGATGAATTTTTTTCTGTCCTATTTTCCAGTAATAGGAAAATTTGTTTTTTACTCTGATAAGTTCTGAGCATGCAAAATCTGCACAGAGGAAAGCCGTCTCAGGCTCTGTTCACCCCACACCCACCAGCGCTGAAATGCCTGGTGAAGACTCAAATGTAGTCGGCTCTCAGAACCTGATCCTGGGATCGTGAGGCAGGTGTGGCTGCTTAGAGCTGTTATATTATTGTGTTTTCGGAGATTGGAATGAGAAGAAATAGGCATTTTTCCCCTTTAAAGTTGCGTATTATACTGGGTTTCATCAGTATAGGAAACAAAATGAATTCACATTTTCCTTCTTGTTCAGATTTGAGTCCATTATTCCCTCCTCAGTGTCTTCTCTCAGACTAAGTCTAAGAACCTCAGGGGGGCTTACTCAGCTCAGAAACAAGCTCGGGCCTGGTTAAAAGCCCTGCACAGGAAAAGAAAGCTCAAGCCTGAGTAGTTCCTGGAGGAGCTCTGTTTCCCCTTCTGGTGGAGCTGTCCCTAGATCTGGGCGAGGCTGGTCACCTGCAGGGAGTGCTGCGGGGATTGAAGGGCCACCAGAAATGTCCACCTTGGCACAAGGTTCTCCCAGTGCAGGAGGAGACAGTGCTTCCCACCATGGATGTGGCCACCTCCTAGGAGTTTGTTCCCAGAGACTAGTCTCCATGTTGCAGACTGCAGTTGTTTTCCCCAAAACCCACTGCACGAGGTCAGCGAGGTCAGGAGGTATTCCAGAGACAATAGAATACCTGGATTATGACCAAGAGCCCAGCTACTGTCTCACCCCTTAAATTACTATGTGTATGTGGGGGTGGCCCGGTGGTAATGGGGTATCAAGTTATTGCTCTTGTCTGCCTGCTGGCCTCAACAGGGTCTGGCTAGGAGTGCTGAACCTCAAAGGCCTGGACTGCAGTATCTTTCTTTACTCACAGAAGGCCAGAACGCACCTCTGCAGAATTTGTCCTCTCCTGTCCCCTCAGAGTGGGTGGTGTGCTTGTGCCTCCTTTGTGTCACTGAAGGGCCCTGCAGTCTGGTGGCCCACCCAGCAAAGGTTTGCTTTACATTTTCCAGCTAGCACCAAGTCAGCTTCTGCACCAACATCATGAATGTTAAAGATAATTGATATTTCTCTCATGCCTTAAAATGGTTTCTTAAAAGTTTTAATTTTATTCGATAGGCAAATGTATAATTTTTATATCGTTAAAGTGATTGATATTTTCTTTGTGACACTGTTCCCATTGTTGTCATGTGTAGGAGGTCCCTTGTGGGTTTTCTTTTTCACTTATTTTTCTAATCCATCCAGAATTTACTTTTGTCTGTAATGTGATGGGAAGACTCACATAGCTAGCCAATTTTCACAGTACTAAATGCAGAATACTTCGTCAATTCTCCATTGATTCGGGGTTTTTTTAATAACCCTATGAGTACATGGGCTGTATCGAAGGTTGCCATCTGCAGACATGAAGGCGGTTTGGCATGAACACACCCAGAAGTTGAATGTGTGAGAGGGAAGACAATGACAAGAAGACGCTTGTGCCCAGTGAACTCATTAAATGATCAGTGGTGGCAGAGAGGCAGAAGCCGCAGCTCGTGGTTGGAAGTTGTCTCCCTCCTTCAAGCCACAAAGAGTGACTCTGAACTTAGGCACACCAGGATTTGAGCAGTGGGTGGAGTAAGTGCCTTGCACGTATTGCCATTGAAATTCTTAGGAATCTTAAAATAAGGATTCTAAAAGAGGCCGTTGTTTCCCTTACACTAGGTGGTTAATTGAGTGAGGACAGTAGCCACATCTGAGCCGTCTTGTGTGCTCCCCCAGCAGGAGCACGGAGTATTATATGTGATGGATGATTTGCGGATGAGTTGTAAAGAATTGGCTGAAGCTACATTATGCTCTAGTTATTCCCATTACTACGTTCACAATGTCAGGTTATAAAAAGAAAAAAGAAAATAATAAAACAGTTACTCCCATCACTGCCAGGAGCTCTGAGTTCCTGCGATCAGTGTGGATGGGCGTTACTGTGTTTCCAACATACTATGCATACGTATGCAAGCTCTTCCCTGCCTACTTCCACCTGTGCGTCTTGCCGTTGGAGGAAATCATTTGGGGGAAAAAACAAAACAAACCCAACCAAGTGTAAGTGAGAGACTCGATGCTCCCAAACCCCATGGAGACAGCATGTCTGGGTTTGTTGCTGGAGTAGCACAAATGACAAGCCTGACTTACAAGGCTGCCTGCTCCCTGAACTTGGACTTCTCAGCTAGCAGAACCATGAAAGATAAATCTGTGTGTAAGTCACCTGGTCTATGATATTTTGTTCTAGCGCTCGGAAGGGACTAAGCCAAGTTTATTATTTTTATTTAAAGATGTGAGTTCTAGCAATGGAGTCAGAGAGCAGGAGAGCTCGGGGAACCAACTCTGTCAACAAGGGAGCAGAAAGAGTTGCGAGGCGCTGTGGGAACGTCCTCGCTTCATCCTGGGCCTGTCAGCAACCTGCTCTTGCTGGGGTTGTTTGAGCTTCTCCTTGCTCCAGGTCACAGTCGGTTCTGCCTGGTGACGTGACCTTTCCTCTCACATACTCACCAAAGTCGAGAAACTCTATACACGTCTAGTCTCCACTGGGGAGAGTACCGGCTTCTGTGCTCCACTGGGCCTCAGTGGCTCAGCCTGCAAATAAACCCATGGCTTTTTTTCTCTTTTTATTCCCAGACAGGAGTTATTTCCTTCTATGACTGTGTTTTCAGGAGGAACTTAGATTATAATCAGAGGTTGCACCGAGATGACAGAGAACACGCAAGAAGCCTGGGACTTCATGTTAACGAAGAGGTAATATTAAGAGAGTCTGTTAACAAGTTGTTAACAGATTACAAAAATACAACAAGTATACCTCATCTTATTGCACTACATTGTGCTTCACAGATATTGGGGTTTTTTTTTTTACAAATTAAGGGGCTGTGGCAACCCTACATCAAGCAAATCTGTGGTGCCATTTTTCCAACAGCATGTGCTCATTTTGTGTCTTTGTGTCAGCATTTTTTAGGAATTTTTTGAAATTAAGATATGTTGTTTTATATATAATGCTGTTGCACACTTAATAGACTACAATATAGTGTAAACATAACTTTTATGTGCACTGAGAAACCAAGAAATTGTGTGACTCGCTTTATTGCAATGGCCTGGAACTAAACCCAAAATATCTCTGAGGTATGCTTGTATGTGTGTGCGTATATGTACAGTCATGCACCACTTAACAATGGGGATACTTTCTGAGAGATTCGTCACTAGGCGATTTTGTCATTGAGCAAACATCATAGAGTGTACTTTCACACACCTAGATACTATAGCTTACTATACACCTGGGCTATGTGGCATAGCCTATCGCTCCTAGGCTACAAACCTGGACAGCAGGTAACTGTACTGAATACTGTAGGCAACTGCAACACAATAATACGTATTTGTGTACCTAAAAATATCTAACCATAAAAAAGGTACAGTAAAAATATGGTATAAAAAATAAAAAATGGTACACCTGTAGAGAGCACTTACCATGAATGGAATTTGCAGACTGAAAGTTGTTCTGGGTGAGCCAGTGAGTGACTGGTAAGTAAAGGTGAAGTCCTAGGACATTACTGCACACCACTGTAGACTATAAACACTGTACACTTGAGCTATCTTACCTTTATAAAAAGTATTTTTCTTCAATAATAAATTAACCTTAGCTTACTGTAACATTTTTACTTTATAAACTTTTTAATTTTTTAAAACTTTTTGACTCTTTTGTATTAACATTTAGCTTAAAACTCAAACACATTGTATAGTTGTACAAAAATATTTTCTCTCTTTGTATCTTTATTCTACAAACATTTTTCTATTGATTTTTTTTTTTTTTTTTTACTCTGTAAACTTTTTTGTTAAAAACTAAGACACAAATGCACACACTGGCCTAGGCCTACACAGGGTCAGGATCACCAATATCCCTGTCTTTCACCTCCACATCTTGTTCCACTGGAAGGTCTTCAGCGGCAATAACACACATGGAGCTGTCATCTCCTGTGGTGACAAGGCCTTCTAGAAAACCTCCTGAAGGACCTGCCTGAGGCTGCTTACCTGTTAACTTATTTTTATAAGTAAGAGTATACTCTGAAATAACGATAAAAAATATAATAAATACATAAACCAGTAACATAGTCGTTCATTGTTATTATAATTTGTGTAAACATTATTATGCCTAATCCTCATAGTATGCATAATTGTGTGTGCTAGACTTTTATATAACTGGCAGCACAGTAGGTTTGTTTACACCAGCATCACCACAAAGTCATGAGTAATGCATTGAGCTATGACATTACAGTGGGCATGGTGTCATTAAGTGATAGGAATTTTTCAGCTCCATTATAATCTTCTGGGACCATCATTGTATATGTGGTCCATCACTGACCAAAATGTTATTTGGCACATGACTGCATGTGTATATGTGTATATGTGTGTGTACATAGGTATATAGTGTGTATGTATATGTATGTGTGTATATACATATATGTGTATTTGTGTAAATGTATATGTGTTTGTGCCCGTGTGTACATGTGTGTGCCTGTGTGTATGTGTGTGTATGTGTGTATATATGAATGGATATATGTGTATATGTATACGTGTGTATATTGTACACATGTATATACTTGTGTGTGTACATGTGTGTATATGTGTGTATTACATATGTGTTTATATAGTTTGTTTATATATGTGTATTGTGTGCGCACATGCATATATGTATATATTATATACATGCACATGTGCATATGTGTGTGTACATGTACACATATATATTCAATGTTGTGTTCAGTTGCTTCATGTAACTTTCTTTATGCAGCTCTCCTCTTACTGGGCCAAGAAGCTAAGATGAAGCTGCTATGGTGGTTCCCTCTATTCTGTCATGTCATGTGTATATTAATTTTTTTGATTCTATTGAATTTAACAATTTAAGGAGAACAAAACTAAGATGTTCTTTGGAACAGATAGGACAAGTCTCTGCTTACCCTCTGAGTCCTGACTTGCAGGAGAGTTGGTCTTCCGGGGATGAAGTTGCACACACAATAACATTTCCCCAGGTTTAGCTACCTAGCCACCATGGCCACCGCATGTAGCGCAGCTCCTCTTTTATCTTTCCACCATTTCCTGAAATGCTAGTCAGCTGCACAGGTGGGTGACCACCAGAAATAGCACAGCTCAGCGGGCGAGGAGGGCAGGGAGCAGCGCAGGGGAACGGCGTGCACGAGGTTAGGCCCTCCTACAATTTGGTTAGACCTCTCTGCTGCCTTTCCAAACTCTGACGTTGTCTTCACAAAATCTGATCTGAGGACAGCACGTTATTAAAAGTCAGGTGCTGAATAAGTATAATCTTTTATACATTACACAGAAATTATAATGTCAAACCTTCTGGTGGGATTCCTGTTTGGATCATGGGATTTTTGCCTGTGGTTGTTATTGTTTAAGAATGCCACCATGCCACTCTTAACAATCCTTTATATCTTGATATGAAATTAAGTGATGGAGTACTGTGAGGTATTCCCATTTATGTCCCGGACATTGATGTTTTTCTATTATGTATGTTCATGTTAATGCACTCCCAGTTGGTAGTGAACTTAGTGCTTTTTTCGTGAGAAGAATGTGGCTTGCCTTACTTATGTCCACTTGTATTTTTTGAGCCCCTCCCATGGATTACTGAGCATAAACGGAATAAGACAAAAGCCCTGACCTCTTAGAGCTGACATTCCAAAGAGGAAAGAAAAAACTAAAAGACAAACGCATCAGAACGAATTCCAGGAAGTGATTAGCGGTGTGCAGGCAAAGAAAGCCATACCAGGGGATGGGAAAGTGAAAAGGACTTGCAGGGGGCCGCAGCGGGGGCGGGTGGGGGAACCTGGGCTGTCTGACCGGGACCTGGGTGGGGCAAGCGGACAGGCAGCAGCGGAGCAGAGCAGTGACCAGGAGGAGCACGCGGGGGAGCAAAGCCCGTGAGCTGGTAGCGCGGCTCTGTCCCTTTGGGGAAACAGAGGCAGAAAGGAAGAGGGGCCCGCGGGAGGGGCCTGGACAAGGGAGGGAGGGGCGAGACAAGGACAGGGGTCTGAAGCCAGGGGGTACCTGGCGCCCAGGGCAGGGTCTTACCTTTCCCTCCTAACGACTTGAGGACACGGGAGGGTTCCTAGCAGAGGGGCCCGCTTGGCCCACCTTGGTGGGACCCAGGGAGAGAGCGCGCCCGGATCAGGGCTGAGGGATGGGTCAGTGGTGCAGGTGACACTGTGCACGCCAGTCGTGTGGATTGTTTTGATGACCTTCACCAGGAGCAGGAGAGGCCCGTGGGCGTGCTCCCGTCCTCTGTCTACGGAAGGCGCATCAATCAGCCCCTCGAGCCGCAGAACCGGGACCACCGCCGCGCCAACCACGTGCGGGCCGACTTCTACAGGAGGAACGACTTCTCCAGCCTCAAGGGGCAAGGCTTTGGGCACATTCAGCCCACCTAAAGCGATCCCTGTGGCCCATACGGCATGTCAGGTGCCCCCTGCAAGCAGGAGGGCTCCTGCAGCCTCTTTTCCCCTTTAGTTGCCTCCCTTGCATGCTGACAGCGGGAGGGACAAAGAAGCCGCTTTCCCCGAGGCCCCCGGCCAAATGCCTTTCATCCATATTAAGAATAGCTAATGTGATGATTTTCATCTGAAATTATTTCAGATTAAATGATACTGGAAACTGATTCATCGTGAGCACCTGAATAAAATGCATGCTTTGTTCCCACTCGATAATGGTCCGGTTGGTTTTGTTCGCTGGCTCTACATTTGCAAGGATTCTTGGGGGAGGCGCCAACAGGAGTGTGTGCAGCTACTTTTCTGGACAGTTATGGAAACTGCTACTGCTTGATAACACAAACAACCTGCACAAGTTCCTTTCTCCAAGAGATATAATCAAAATTGCCTTTTGGCACAATTGAACCCTAGATACTACATTTTTGTTTTTCCAAAGGTCTGAGCTACCAATAACAGAAATCTGCACAATTGGGAACAAAAGCCCTAGTAAGGATGGGTGGCCTCAGTGGCCAGGGATCCTGGCTGTGACTCCTCAAGGGAGAAGCAGTCAAGGGTCAGGGGAAGAGACCGGAAAGACTCTGACTCCTGCATTTCTCGATGTGGTCTAGGGCAAGTCATTTCATCTGCTTGAGCTGACATTTCCTTACCTTTAAAGTGGAACTTCCAAACCTGGAAGAGTTTGTGTGGGAATCCATGAGTACAGTCTTAATGCAGGCACAGTTGTGCACACTACCCAGCTTGCTTTTAACCTGACTTGTAAATGTTTACTTTGGAGATAATCTGAAACTTACCTAAGTATTAAGAGATAAACTATATTTTTAATGAATGGATCCCTTGGAAGAAAGCATCTCTCATCAACCATGCTTAAATTCCCCACAGTTTAGCAGTGAATGGGCAGGTGATCTAACTAATTTCAGTGGTGATTCCTCCATTACTGTTTTTATTGTTTTGTATCTGCGAGGACTCTCTGTACAATTTCAAGGCTGACTCCTAAATATTTCTTTATTTTTTAAAAAAGGTTTTCAGTGTAAGTGACTTTTTTTTTGGTCAAACAGCAGTAGTTTATTTGGAATACCTTTGGGTGCATCATATCACATTTATGATAACATAGTAGAAATTATATAAAGTTTGGGTTATAGAAATTTTTATACACTACTCTTTACTCAGTCTTGATTTCAACAAAGCCAAGGCACCTGTGACTGCAATAAGCTATTGCCAAAGTAAATTATTTTCATTTCCCTTAACTCGGACCCTACTCCCTTGACCTTCTACTATATACTTACTTTCAGAAAGCAGGGCTGAAACTGGGCAAGGTTTCAAAAGATCTCACATTTATTAGGCAGCAAGAGAAAATTAAATGTATTTCTCTTGGCATCCTAACTTTTACAATTTGAAGCCAATAAATGAATGCCTGTTTAAAGTCATCTCCTAAAACAGAACATATTCTTCTACTAATTAGAATGTGATTTTTAGAGATTGCAGTCTTGGTGTGTTGCCCAGACTGGTTTTGAACTCCCGGCTTCAAGCCTCCTCCCACCTCAGCCTCCTGAGTAGCTGGGACTACAGGTGTGCACCACTGCACCAGCTGCAATGAGTTTTGCTTTATCAAATTTCCACCACTGGTCCATGATGTTTCCTGATTAGATGTATCTAGAGCGAAGGAAAGTGAGTGGTTGCTGCCTTTAGGAAAAGCACATTGAGTTGGGAAAAAAGAGTAACATTGAGGATTGATGACAAAACTCAGACATTCTAAACAAATATATTAAAACTTTGGGGTTTTAAGGGACTGGACTCAAGGTGTTTTTCATGAGAGAAGACTTCCTGTAAGACTTAAGGTTAAGAAGAGCTTTGAGGAGGGATTTTTACTTGACAGCAATGGCACAGGAACCTGGGATGATGAAGCACACTGCAAGTCCTCTGACTGGCATTTTGGTTTGTTTTGAGAGACAGGGTCTTGCTCTGTTGCCCAAGCTGGAGTGCAGTGGCACACGCATAGCTCACTGTAACCTTGAACTCCTGGGCTCTCAAGATCCTCCTGCCTCAGCCTCATGAGTAACTGGGACTACAGATGCACTCCATCACACCCAACTAATTTAAACATTTTTTTGTAGAGATGGGGGGGGTCTCATTATGTTTTCAAGGCTGGTCTTGAACTCCTGGCCTCAAGCAATCCTCTTGTCTCTGCCTCCTAAAATGTTGGGCTTACAGGTGTGAGCCATTGTTCCTGACCAGAATTTGCATTTCTAACAAATCCCCAGGTGATGCCAATGCTGCTAGTCTGGGACCACTATTGAAGAGGTCCATGGATGCAGAAAGCTTTGCACAGTAGATTCTGACAATGACTTTGATTGCTTTTAAAAATCTATTGTTTGGTAAGACTGGTGATATAGCTTTGGGAAATAACAGTTCTTCCTTTGAGTTCTGTTTACCACAAACCCAAGTTCAGTGCATCTCATGGGGAAGTGGGAAAGACTCTGTTTATGAAAATTTGGTGAATCACCCAGCTGTGGGTTTCACCAAGGGCAGGTGACCTAAAGCAACCTGAGGATGAGCACTGTAGAATGGACGGGAGGGAAAAGTCCACCAGGTGATGCTCTGATCATACTTTCAAATTATGCAAGAGGCCAGTTTGAACTCACTGAAACCCTATGGCATCCTAGTCCAGATTTCAGTTAGAGGGAAAAGAGATGCCCTTATAATATTTCTCTTGCTTCAATCATCTTTTTGGAGATTTAGGTGTATTAAGGCCAATGCTGAGTTGTGATTCCAGGTTTAAAAAAATCCTGATTGAGGCAGAAAATTGAGCAAATCATGCTCTATTCATACTTCGGTGATGAAGGACAGTTGCTGGTTTTGATAAGAACTTTTAACTGAGTATGAGTCCAAGTCCCGGCACAGCAGCTGTGTGTGCACTGAGAATGTGCCGGCAGGAGTGAGCCCAGGTACCTGCAGGTTCCCTGCTAGTCATTAGCTCATTTAGTCACTACCCGATCCCATGAGCTACCATTGAGGAAAACACTCTCAAGACGAGTTAAGAGATGTGTTCAAAGGCACACAGCTAGTAAAAATCAGAACCAGGAATCAAACTGGGCACTCGTGCCTCAGGTTCGAGTTCTCACTAATGAACTGCTCCCTAAGGGACCATTTGGGTGCTCTGCCTCTCACAGATGCCTGTCTTTAGCTATAAAAAGAAACCAAGTTTGCCCAACAGGGCTGTTATTTGCAGTTTTGCTTTTAAACATTGGATTATGCACGATTGCTCTATTTTTCACTATTTGGCAAAGTATGATTTCTTTATGTTAAAAGAGAAAAAACAAACAACTTCAGTGTTGGATTTACAAGAACAAATTCTTCTAGGTCTTCTATCTTTAAAAATGCGTAAACATTGGCTCTGTGTCTTCTTCAGCCTTCTCAGATAGAACAGGCAGCTTGTGGGGCTTAGCACTTCTCTCTATTTCGTGTTATTGTGATTACTGATTTACATAGCTGGTGCCAAATTACTGTTCCGCAGGCTGTGTCTGGTTGCTCTAGCAAGGCATTCCTGTAGACAGGAGCACAGTAGTTGGAGGGGCTACTGTTGCTCACAGAGAATCTTTTTACTGTTAAAATATTCTTTCCCTAAAAGTGTTCTCTGGAGATACCAAAATTAACATCAGACCACTAGATACATCGAGTGTGCTTGCTAGCCTTCCAGAGAGCTGTGCAATAGACTATTTGCATCACACGCTTTGTGCTGATCTGAATTATTTAAGAATATCTCAATATTGGCTTCTGGAGAGCTCTTTCTGAAACAACTGTCAGAAGGGAGAATGGATGAGAAACAAACTTTAATTCTGCAGCAAACCACAGGAGAAATAAGAAAGGAAAATAAAAGATACAGACACTATAAATCAAAGTACATAAAACTTTTAATGAATTAACCTTACAAAAGACAAATGGCATCAAAACATCAGACGAGTTTGGTACAAAACTGGTCCTAGGCTGTGAGGACTAATCCTGGTGATCGATGGCAACGTGCGGCTGGCATGAGACACACAGAGCAAAGGGACAAGAGTCACGGGTCCCAGTGGGGCCCTCGGATGGCCACTGGCAACGGGACCCGTGAGTGAGCACAGACTCCATGGGGGGGGTGACAGAATCAACTTATTCACAAATACTGTGTGTTTGAATATCAGACTAGCGGATGCGTTTGGCGAGCTACCATATTTTCCAGAAATGAACATGCACCAGAAGATAATATACACCCCCTAGTTTTATTGCCTTAAGAATTTTTGTTTGTTTCACCTCTCTCCTCTTTATTAGTTCTCTGAATGCTTTTCTTCCATCACACGAGCTCCTTTTTCCTTTTGCTTAGGAGTAAGCACAGTGCAAGTGGCAGAACAATCTGGGGACACGTCAGACACCAAACGGTATGCCACTGGGTCACAGGAACTAGTCTGCAAAGGCTCCATAGGACATGTGGACAGAGCACGCACATCAAAAACAGGGACAAAAGTTGCAGTCAGAAAGTACGTGGTACCTTCCCGAAAATACAGTCTTCTTGCCACAACGAAGGCCACTCTTCAAGATGCCAGGTTGCTCTGGGAGAGGGACCTTGACATTTCTGTGTTTACAAAGTATGTCTTCAGGTCTCCCTTTCCTTTCACGTTGATGATTCCTCGACACGTGCATGTGTACCCGAGCGTCTGCAGGATGAGGCTCGTTTCCTCAGTGACCTGGAAGCCACATGAACAAATGAAAATGTGTTTAGTACCCAGGTTAATCCAACCCGTAGACACAACGATAAAGAGCCACAAAAGCTTCGTGCTCTTTCATCCAGTAATTTCACTCCCGAGAAATTAGTAGACAGAATGATACACAGGAAGAAAAGTTTTTTTAAGGACAATAATGTTGAATTCAATACCACGATAGCAAAAAACCAGAAACAACTTAAACTTCAAGTGATCTCCAGGGTTAAGTAAACTATGGTGCTACTGTGATCGGTATCATGCGTGAGACAATGGACTCATGTTGAGCCATTTCACCTGAAAAAGAATTGATCCAGCTATGATTTCAACTGCCTGAATACTATGTATTCACATATGAGAGACTTGGGAAAAAGAAAGTAAATCAAAATATGCTGGAGTGGTGGGATTTTGTATGATGTTTACAAATTGTCATGAATGTCACATTTTGTGAAATAATAATAAACATTAATGACAGACTGTAATATAGATGGGAGAAACACCCTGAGAAGAAGCAACATCAGCTCCTGCAAAGGCCCACATCTTTCAGGTTTGATGCACATGAATAAAGAGACTAAAACTAAAAGAACCGTAGGAATTTGCACAAGCGTTAGTATGAGCACGGCACTCTCAGTTGAGTCTTAAAAGCTTCGTCACTCCACTGCACGGACAGGGGATGCTAGTGGGGGTCTCCTCCTTGTGCCCCACCAATGTGACATGATTCCTTATTTCCTGCCATTGCATTGTGTCGTGTCTAGGATGGTCAGACGGCAGTGAAACTGCCCGCGTAGCATGGTTTCCATCCACAGGGGAGATGCGCTGTCCTGTTCCGAGCCTTGTGCTGTCTCAGCCTGGGCACGTGCTGTGCTTTCCCTGGGGGACTAGGGGACTGGGCCTGCCTGGGACCCACCTGCGTGAGTGTCAGAGGAGCTGCAAAGGTGTTTCCTCCAGCAGAGAATGGGTGAGGTGCCTGGGCGCCCTGCCCCGTCAGTAACCTGCTCCTCCATCCGGACTCCCCAGAAGTATCTGGGTCTTGCGCGGGAGGGAAGGAGCTGTTTCACAGGCAGCCCTGGGAACAGTTATGGAAGCTGCAAAAGTGGCGTGGAGGAGGGATCTCCTCCCACCTCGTCAGAGAAGGCCACCTGGCGTGGCTGCCACGGGGGCACCTGAGAGACCCCGCCCACCTCAGGCACGTGGCGGACACAGCTGTGCCAGGCAGGTTTGGCAGCTTGTCAACCACACAGCAGTGCTGCAACACAAGTTTGGTTTGGGTGTGGCCTGGGGCTGGTGCAGTGGTGGGGGCCGGGTGGGCCATGACAGCGGCATGAGCCAGCCTCCTTGGGCCTAGAGTCTGAGAGGGGTCTTGAGGGCAGACGGCACGTGGGGGCAGAGGCAGCACTGCACTCGAGAGAACCCAGGGCAGTGCCTGGGGACGCCCAGAAACTAGGCAAAGTCGGCCAGGCAAAGATGTCAAGGGCAGGCTGAGGGAAAGAGCTGGAAAATCACTCCATCTCCCTGCAACGTGACCCGATGGCCAGCCCCTCACACAGAGCCCGAAGTGTGGGTCCTTGGGACCCCCGTGAGCATAGCAGGAAGGAAAATGGGGTGCAGGTGCCAGACGCTCCCAGAGGGAGGGCAGAAGCACAGGAAGGGCTCTGGGTAAGAACTGGAAGAAGAGGGAGCTAGCCAAGGAACTCAGGTGCTGAACATGTCCTCATGATCAGAGATCTCAGGGCAGGCAGGATTAGAGAATTCCTCAGGCATTTGAATTGTCACCTTCCACACAGAGAACAAACACATCTTTTGGCACTTTGGGGGTTAATTGTTCAATTGAGGTGTTGACTGCTGCTCTCATCGCTGGCATTTTTAAACCATCCATTGGTATCTGTAACCCCAAGCCACTAAGGTGAAAGCCCCGTGGACGGAGCTGTCCGCCTTGATGAACACCAGTCACTGTCACCCCAGGTCGAGGAAGGGCCTGGCTGGCTGGCTGAGTGGGCTTCCTATGCTGTTCTTTCAGCTTCAAGGCTGGAAAACACACTGGGAATTTAATGCTCTTTCATAAAAAGAACCTGTTCCTCAGGCCCAGGAGAAGCCTTTTAATCGTCTGGGCATCATTTTTTATTTTCCCTGGCACCTCACTACTATTTTTTTTTTTTTTGCACGTAAATGAAAATGAGAGCCTGCAGGAGCCAGAGAGAGCTGCACCCCCAGGAGAAGAAAACCCACCCAAATGTGAACCTTCCAGCTGCCGAGCTCAGCGAGCACACACAGGCTTGCAAACAGTCTTAGCTCCTCCCAGGATCAGAGTGCTCGGAGCCGGTCCAGGCGGCTGACCGGCACTGAGTCACGCGGAGTTTTATGATGCCCACAGTCCTCCTAGACACACAAATGAGCCCAAACTCATTTTAAACACTGACCTGAAGGGGATTTATGATCTCTAGGTGGGAGAACTCTCCATGACCAGCCTCTCTTAAATTGCTTTTGATATTTACCCCAAGTGCTTAAAAACTGCCTGGGGAGTTGTAAGGCATGTTAAAAACTATCATCCATCTTCTGAATATTCTGGGTGGGGACATGGGTGGCCTGCAGGTGGGCAAGTGTGTTCTTGGCCCCTCCCCAGCCAAAGAGAGGACTCCGGGTTTTCCAGTATGGCTGGAGCATCCCCCGGCATTGGGAGTGGCCAAAGATGTTCATGCAGAAAGTCCTAGAACCACTGGTGCAGTTGGGACACAGTTAGACTAAGGTGCCAAAATGCTCCACTGTTCCTCTCCTGGGTGGGCAACTGGGAAGTCTGCATAGCCAATGACCACGGCGCCTAAGGCAGCGCATGGCAGGAACATGGCACATGGCTGTTGAATGAATTAAAGAATAGACTTGACCAAACTGATCTGCCATCTTGGCAGCCTCCCTTCTCCCTCGCTCCCCTTCTCCGTGGATTCTGTCATCCTTCCATCCCGGATTGGCCCCTGCTATATTGAAGCATTTGGGGTAGTTTCAGCAGAGTTCTAATGACAGACTATTTTCCTATTGTCTTTTCAGTGATTTTCAGTACTTTTTTTTTCTAAAATATTAGTGCTATTGTAATTATAGTTACTGTAAGCATGGTTATTGATTTAAAGAGCAATGGGAATCTTAATACAAAATAATTTTATTTTTCTCTAATCACTGCTTTTAATTTGTCAGAGCTTCCCTTTGCCTACTTGGGTGGATTCCAGAGCTGCCATTTTTATTAACCTTCTATTTCATCTCTTCCCTCCTCCTCTCAATTCAGCGTCCTGAGAGAGGAAGGTGGGGTTACATCTGGCTTTGGTTTCATGGCTCCTCTGGCTTGCAAAGCCCTTTTGCAGGTGTTGGGCCGGGAGGAGGAACCAGCGAGGAAGCTCCACTGCTGAGCTTAACGCTCAGGGCTGTCATACGGCCACGCTGGTCGTTGCTGGGTCAATTGTTTTCACAAATGCCATCGCCTTTATACTACTGGAATTTTGTTGTTGTTTTCATTAACAGCCAATTAAAAAGAACCCTGACATTTCCTCAATAAAAATATGTAAGTAAATTTCAAGGTTTACATTCTTTCTTTTGTCTTAAAGTATTATTATCATTATTATTATATGGCCAGGGTCGACAGTCAGCCCCAGTACCTGTATTTTGTCCATGACGCCGGTGCTGTCCATCCGACTGGCCACGTTGACGGTGTTGCCCCAGATGTCGTACTGTGGCTTCTGGGCGCCAATCACACCGGCTATCACAGGCCCGTGGTTGATACCTGTGACAAGCAGAGTCGGGTTAACGGGGTTCAAATTATAGCACACTGGCTTAAACGGGAAAGTTTGATAACACCTTTCTTGCATCATTATTAAACAAACATTTGCCCAACTCATGAAGTTCTAAAAAAAAAAAAATTATTTCTCTTTGTCCTCTCAAAAATGTAAAAAACTTTGTCTTTTTTCCCTTCTAGACCTTGATTCATGTTTATACGTCCATTTATCATTATTCTATAATAACATAAAATTGGTATGATTTTTTTTTCTGATTTAAAAAACTAAACACGATACAATTGTTTTCCTGTGTTGCTATATAATTTTAGGCAAGAGATGATTATTATACTATTTTCCAATGGTTTTAGCGTAAATGTTAATTTTGAAATAAACAGGTTTTTACTTTAAAGGACCCCACTTAGAGGCTGCGCGTCACTGGCCATTCTGCGGCTGCAGGACTGTCAGGTTCGCTCCCAGGTTTTGCTGACACCACAATCGCCACCGCAGCGGCTCTAGCGCTTTCCACTCCCAGGCACTAGTCTAGGGCTTCCCACACACACGCTCTCCTCTGATCCTCACGACAGCCCCACGGGCTGGGCAGAGCTGCTTCACCTCCGTCATTCAGGGAGCCATCAGACAGGGAGCAGATGACAGGCAGGACACAAAGGCAGGCGCTGGCTCCACGGCCCTGCTCCTAAAAACTCGACCCTGTCTCCACCACCAGCTTCTGTGCACATCCCATTCATTGGGATGTTCATTGAATTCAAGGGGACCGTGTTCGTGTCTGTGGTAGTGATCTCATCGCTAACCCACTTTCCAAAGGACTCCCCCAAATTTGTGCTGCTGCTGCTGCTGCTGGTGAGGGATTCCACCCACGTCACAGCATTAAAAAACAATCCTGATGTGTGTAAGAAAGAGATTTTGATGGAATACAAACTTGGAGAAATTTACCACCTACAAATACACAAGGGGGAGAAGATGAGAGGTAGAATGGAGTGGACTGGGGGGTCCCTAAGAACCTGGCTTTGGAGGGGATGCTGGGGCAGTCGGGGAGGGCCGACTGAGCTCACCCTTAGCGAGGGGCGGGGACGCACAGTGTGGTCTCCAGGCAAGCTCTGGAAGGCCTGTCAGTGTGGCTGCTGGGGCTCCTGGCCCCTGAAGAGGGGGGCTTTACTGCTCTGCATTCATCCCAGTGAGGAACATTGGCCCTCCGGGGCGTAAGCCTCCTCACGAGCTGTATTCTCTTAGGAGACTTAACCAGAAGGTCGCTGCAGCGATTCCCGAAGCCACCTCTCTTCAGCCCAGCTGGACCAGTTCTTGCCAGGGCAAGACCGAGTCCTTGGATTCTTGGGGCACCTGGGCATTGTGTGTTTCCTCCCCAGGTGATCAGGCACCGGGGGGCATGGCTAACAATGAATTTGACAGTGATTGCGCTGACCTCTCCTCTTGGTAATCGCAATGATACAAACCACGGCTAATCAATGTGTGCATGGGGGGTCAGGGTGCGCTTTGACAGCGTGCGGAATGTGGAGACGGCATCGCCATCAGGAGCCGAAGCTTCAAAAGTCAGATCAACTTCTCTCATCAAGGTGAGGCCTGGGCTCTTCCCCCACCCAGCTGAACAGGTCCTGAGAACCCCGTCCAAACACACAGCCCACAGGTGTTCTGGGAGTGGCGTGAAGGCCACAGCAACAGAAACAGGGGTACTGAGATTGTTCCCACTACATCTCCAGGACCCACCTTCCTGCATTAGTCAAACTGTATTGATGAAGGGGGTGTGTCTGCGAGATTTAACTTCTAACTGCTGGACAGCTCAGTGTGCTGCAGCTTATCATGGATCCTAGGCAAAGCTTCCCCTCTGCAATAGAGACTTAGGCCAGGAAACTCAGTGCAAACACTGTTCCAGAAAATCTTTGCAGGTGTGAAAGAGATGAGAAATAAATTCTCCTTTGCCTTTGTGGGGTACTCAATAAAACACACCCCTGCTTTGGAGATTGCAAATAACTTATTCCAGCTCTGCTGCACAGGTCAGAGTACCCGGGAGGCAGCTGCTGGACGCTGGCCGGTGATTACAGCCCGGACTTCCGTGAGTTTTCTCCTGGCTGATGCCAACTCCTGCGTGGTCAGCAGCTCCAAGGCGGGGGCAGGGTAAGGGGAGGCTGAATTTGTAATTGCTGGCAACGAGGCCATCTCCACTTAGTGTAGGAGTGGGCTTGATCTGTGGTTCTGATTAACCAACTGATTCTACAGCCTGATATGCAGAAAAGTGATGCTAGGAGTGAATTTGGCTGCTTATTTGCACCATTGCTTTTTGTTGGCAATGTCACTCTTCTGAGTTCCTACCCTTGAGCTGCCACTTAGCGGCGCCATGCACCAAGCTCCAGCAGGGAAGCCGCTGCCTAGGAGAGGCTGAGGCTTTGGGGAAAGGACGACTCAAAGGCCAAGGGAAACATTGAGTTTAGGCTTCCGTGGAAATCTATTAATAAAAGGGCTGGTATATGGGGTTGAGTGTATAGTCATAATTATTAATGATTATCTAATAATCTGAGTAAAGTAGGCACTCAATCTCAAACACCTGTTGAAGGAGGTCCATTCAACCACTCACACTAATTGAACAATATCATTAAAGTCTAGACCAAGAAAATGAAGCCTTGGATGCAGCACAGTGACTGGCAAGTAACTGTCCTGTGTCCAGGCTGCGGTGCAGGGCAGTGTTATTAATATTTTGTCCCATACATGTTTGACCATAGAGGGGGACATTCTCCCAGGTAAGAGATTTTTTTTTAAAGAGAGGTAGTATGAAAGTTTGAGGAGCCCATTTTCTACCTGTCAAAACAACACAGAGGCTCTAGAACCAAAGGTATGCCCTGTTTGATGTGGTCAGCAGGTTGTGCCTTGGCCACCTGGTCCAACTTTTTGTATAAGGCAGAGCCCCCAATAAAGGTTCATCACACACAGAGGTGAGAAACTATAAAGAAAAATGTGCTTAGATGCTGACAACTAATAGCACATGCAGAGAAGAAATTCTTATTTGTTAAAGAGATGCAAAATATTTCTAGGTTTAGATTAAAATCAGGACATACCCCCAGTAAAGGAAGAAAGCTTTGAATGTTGGATTTTTTTTAAAAGTTGAAAACTCTATGCAAGAGAAAGTTAAAAACCATTCAGACAGAACTTGTCACAAGAATTACTCTCATATGGACCAACTTTCAGAAGTAAAATGTGTTGCCAAGAAAATCATAAAGTGGTCAAAGAAGCTCTTACAAATCGTGAATGGATACAAGTAACTCCACATTACAAAGTAAGTATGAGCTAACTTGATGGCATATTTTTAAAAACAAGAACTTGCAAAACTCAAGTAATGAAACATGGTAAAAAAAAGTCAACTTAAAGTTTAAGAACTTAGAAATCAGAAAGTCTTTTTTTTCCCAACAAAGTAAAGGTTACTTTTTATAAAAACTTTAAAGAAAGTAGGATTTTTCTGTAGGATTTGGACACAATCTGAAAAGCTTTAGCTATTTCAGAACTTGGACACACATTTTGTGTTCTTGCAGGCTGCAGGCCCAGGAAGGTGAGATTGTATTTTAACAATTCTAAGATTCTTTTTTTTAAAAAAAATATTTTTACATCCTTGAAACCTGGAATTCTCTTACAGTCAGTGGCAGGCCCTGGTTCACTGTAGAAACAGGCTGTGAGAAGGTGATGGAGCCTCCTTCAACTGATGGCTTAGAGCAGGTCCATCAGCAACTCGGGACGGCTTCAGGATGTGCACACCGTGCCCTGCAGACAGGACCTTGGCTGGAGGGACAGGGCCGTGAGGACTGAAATCCAGCCCACGCTCCACTTGCTAAACTGAGTGCCTACAGCGTAGGCCCACCTAGAAGGGGTGCTTTTTTTCTAATTTGTCCAAAAATGCCTTTTAAGCTTTCCTGAACCCTTCCCTCTGTAATCCAGTCTTGCTGCCCTAAGGATGCATTTGTAATTGTTCTACTCCAATATCCCAAGGACCATCTCTCCATCTCCCACGACTTCATTCTTTATTCCGCAGCTGAGACCCAGACCTCTTTGCACCACATACCCACTCGCAGTTTGAAGTCGTTGAAGGAGTGCTTGTTGATGGCATCCAGTTTGGCCACCAGGGCAAAAGCAAATTCCACCATGGTGCCGATGTGCATGTACTGCCGCTCGGGCTCCTAAAGAAAAGACAACCGCGTGCAGATGGGATTAGAGTTTGACAAAGTGGGACGTATTCCCCTCAGCCCCAAACCTGAGCTTCCAGTCGTAAAGGAATGTGACAAATCCTAACGCTGCAAGGCACTGCAGGCATTTTGCAAGTTAAATCTCATCAAAGGAAGCGCGTTGTCTGCACTGCTGTGGCCAAGGGGGCGTGAACTCTAGAGGACATTGACTTGAGTCTCTCAGGCACCTTCAGGCCAAAAGCACCATGCAAGCGTGCCGGCCGACCGAGGAGAGCCTATGTTGTTTTAGTCTAGAAGTCACCAGGGGAAGCAGGTGGAGGCCTGCTTTGAGGCGGGGCTCTTGCCTTTTTCTCCCTCTGCCCCTCTACACCCTCCCTGCTGGGCTGGGCTCCGAGGCTGACCCGGCCCCTGCCTGCCCTGAGCTGCCAGCCGGGACTGCCCGGTGGGAAGTCCTGTCCTTCCTCCTCATCCCTGCTCACGGCTTCCCCCGGGGGCCACCACTCTCCCCCGCTGCAGCTCTCCCTGCTTCTGGAAACATCCCCTTTCCTCTCTGTTATGCCTAGAGGCAGAAGGTGTTAAGGGCTGAACTGTGTCCCTCCAAGTTCCTGTGTTGGAGTCCTGACCCCGTACCTCCAAATGTGACTAGATTTGGAGAGAGGGTCTTTAAAGGGGTGATTAGGTAAAATGAGCTCATACGGGTGGGCCCTCATCCAGCATGACTGGAGTCCTTACAAGGAGAGGCGATTGGGACACGGACACACACAGGGGGAGGCCACGTGAAGACAGGGGGAAACTGCCGTCCGCAAGCCCAGGAGTGAGGCCTCAGAAGGAACCAACGTTGCCCATGCCTCGGTCTCCGGCTTCCAGCCTCCAGGACTGTGAGACAACAATTTCTGTTGTTTAAGCCCCTGGTCTACAGCAGCCCTGGCAAATGTACAGGGGTGACAGTTTCCTGCGTTGACTCATCCTCAGTGCTCTGTCATCCATGAGGATGAGAGAATTATGGTGCTGGAGGAGAGAAGTCCTGGAGGTTTCCAACAGGGACAGTGGGAATTTCTATGCTGCTTTCCTGTTATTTCTATTTATTATTCCTGTTGCCAGTTTCTATTTAGCATTAATTGGTAGTATTATGTGTATGTTACTTTTGAAATTCATCTTTTTAAACATTTCTATTTTTGGTTATGTTTTAAAAATAGATTCTCTATTCGTGTGTACACAGAATTTGTTCAACTAATTTACACGTCCAGATGGTTCCTGCTCCCCCAATAATTGATGGTTAGGTGCATGAAAATAGTTTGGGGGGCAGTTTCTATTCCAGTTCCTCCCAGGCTTAGCTGAAACGCAGTCCCCGCCGTGCATCGGTGGCCTGCGGTAGGGACGTCTGCGTCAGCACTGAAATCAACGCTGTCTTTCTTTGGAAGTTTGCTTCCCCCACCGGTTCATGGGCTCCATCAATCCCTGTCTCCACACAAGATTAAGTCCCTGGTACAGGAGAAGCACTTGATAATGATGTCTGGGACAAGTGTTACACTCTATTGAATCCCAGAGGGAGCTAAATCAGAGACGGAGAAAGGTCTCAGGGACAAAGAGGAGGCACCTGATGACTTTGGGGGAGCATTGTCCATGGAAAGTGATGACAAAAACTAGCCTTCAGGGGTCCTGTTGGGGTGAGTGAAAAGGCAGATGGAGACATTGGACATAAACCTCCTATTCAAGATGACAGTGAGGCAGAGAAAACCAAGGCAACAACCAAAAGGAAAAGGAAAAGGAAAAAAGGATTACTCAACTAATCCGCACGGTGTTTGAAGAAGGAGAATGGAGAGGTAGTGCGATAAAGCAGGTTTCTCAACCTTGGCACCACTGACATTTGAACTGCATAATTCTTTGTCCTGGGGGATGTCCTGTCCATTGTCAGGGGTTTAGCACCATCCCTGGCCTCTACCTACAAGATATCAGTGGCATCGCCTACCTCAAATTGTGACAACCAAAATGGTCTCCAGTCATTGATAAATGAGGGCAAAATTGCTCCCAGTTGAGAATCATTCCACCAAATAATATATATACAAATGGAGAGGACACATTTCTGGTTAAGAGCGGAAGATGTTTTTCCTCTCCTCAGATGAATCATATCATTTTCAAAAAAGATGAACGAAACAGTATTATTGCCATAAATCCTTAATTTAAAATTGTGGGAGAAAAATGGAGCAATTAAACTATTGGAACTACAAAGCAAACTGTCAGCTAACTTTGGTGGAAATGCAAAGTGTCATTTCTTAAGAACAGTTAGGCTTTTCTATCGTAGCTCACTGATATTTTTTTGTCTCATGACTTACGGGGAAAACATGATTTGGAGGTTTGTTCCATCAGTTGGAAAACATCTTGCTCCTTAATAGGAAGCACAAGCTGTTAAATCAACAAGCAGACTCTTGGGTAGTAAAAATTACAACTATCCTAGTCACATTTGCCGTGGGAGATAGGGTTTGCTTTTTACCAAACCAAGGTGCAGCAAACAAGCTCCGCTCCAGGATAAATCATTGCCCGATCTGTTTTCAGGCAGTAGGTTTAAACTGGAGGTTTTAAGTGGCCTCAGTAATAAAAGAAGAGATTGAGTTCTGGGAATGGGGTTTAAATCCAATGTCAATAACTCATTTGGGCTTAGTGAACCCTAGAAAAAATTATGTTCAGGCTCTAAAGAACTCAGTTCATTTCAAAAAGTCTTTATCATTGAGCTCTTCATAAATATTTGATGGCAGTATGAAGCAGTTATTTCTCCCACGATCCAAATAATTTCTGTTAGATATCCCCCAATATTTAACTGACTTGCAGCTAACAGTGAGACTACTTATTCAATTTTCTGGAACGAATTTCACAAGCTGGTTGTTTTGGAAGTTTCACCAGCAAGGAACATTGCTTAAAGTAGATGCATGTTTATTGAGATTATTTTATACCCTAAGTGACTGGTAACAACTCAAGTTTTTAGGCTAAAATTAACATGACCGTCATCTCTTGTTCTCTCCCCTCCCTTCTTCCATCCATAAATATTCACTGAATATCTGCTTTGTGCTTGGCACTGTGTTCTGTGCTGGAAAACTTCTGGTGTTCAAACTCCTTTTGTCTGATTTTGATGGGAACTGGGGATTGTTACCTAAGGAGCACTTTGTTCTCCTGCCTGGGGCTCCTAGATCTGATCAGACTTCTCGGTTTTCTGAAGGGGACATCAACCCTCTTCCAAGTGAGCACGAAAGCTGACGCTGTGATAATCAGCTCACCTGGGAGGGCGCTCAGTGAGGACCACCTGAGTCAGGCAAAATTGGCTCCAGCTTCTGCAGTCATTAGCTGTGTGGTCTTGGCAGAGCCACTTACCTTCTCTGGTCTTGTTTCCTCATCCATGAAATGGGACAACAACTAACTACCTTGTTGGGGTGCAGTTAAGATTAAATGAATAGATATAGGTGATGCATTCAACCTGCACCCCTGGGGCTTAGGATTTACTTAGTTTCCTTCATGGCAGTGCAGAGAAGCGTTATCACTCTGCTCGACACAAAAAGCAACTAGGAGGAAGACGCCAGGAAGAAAGTACCTTACGACTCAGCTTGGTATTTCTCCCTCTTCCCACACGTAGAGCGTCCTACACTGACGTGCAGCTGTAACAAGGATCTAAGTGTCTGACATTCTAAGTGTTTTCGAGATTCTAAGTATGTCTAGTGAAGAGGGATGGTTCATTTTGTTTCAGTTTTTCATTTCCTGTAAACAGCATGAAAGTAGGAGGCAATTCTTCTCTACCTCCGACACATAATAGCTTTCGTGTTTGTACAAAAACACGCAGCCTGGAGATTCTGCTTTTCATTTCAGCAGAGACTTAAAGGATCTCTATTCTTACCAGCCAAAGGAAAGTAGGGTTACTGGTTTCAATGAACCACTTAGCTGCTAGGAAACCGGCCGCAGAAACTCCCAGCAGGACTCCTTGCTGCCTCTCCGGCCCCCTTGGCGGGTCCCTCCGGTGTTCCCAGCCTGTGTGCTCCCCTCACTTGGGAGGTGCTGTGTGCACTCCCCGTTCATTCCCAGGCTGTGAAACCCCAAGGGCTGTCAGCAGCAGATACCCGGGACTTGGCACTTGGGAAAGAAAAGGTCAGCTGGATGACCTAACAGCTAACTGAGTAAGATCCCTGACCACCGAGCTGGGCGGCCCCTGGGTCCAGCAGAGACGGAGCGTCCACAGGAGTCGGGGCCTGCAGAGAGGAAATGTTTCCTGCTCACAGCTTTGTCGGCCAGCTTGGTTTCGCTAATACGGTGGGTGAGTGTGAGCGAGTGTAGGAATCTCAGAGGTGGTTCCCATGGAGCCCGGTATCTGATTTGGGGGATGGAGGGAGTGGAATAGTAGAGAAATGCTAAGGCTGGTCCTGGAGGTATCTCGAAGGGGCCAACTCAGCAAAGGCCACATGGTGCTCTCTCAAACCACTCCCTGCCCTCAACCCGCAAACCTGCTGAGGAATGTGCTTAGGTATGTAAACAAGTAAAATGATAAATTTATTTTAAATAACATTTAAATAAAATAATTAAAAAGACAGCAACAACACAAATATTTTCAAAAACTGAACGGGCACCAGTGCTCATACCTTGACACAGAATAAACCAGCCCTGCTCCCCGTGCTCCGCACCCTTCCCTCCTCCCTGTTTGTTCTGGCACCGCAAGTTATTTCCTTCCAACGTGTGGCTGGCGATGGACATCAACTAGTCAAAACTGTGAATAAAAGCTAGAGGTATGGCTTCTTACAACAATACTATGATCAAAGCATGGGTCTGAATGAAGATTTTCCTCCTTACAGTTTGGTTTTGACTTAGTTAAATTCCTAGTAAAATTTGTTTGGAAAAGATCAAAACTACTATTTACATAATGCTAAGGTTAGACTTAGCTCATGATTGGGGCATAAAGAAGGAATTCCTCTACAATAGGGCCTGGCCAGCCCCTCAGACATTGAGCAGGGGAGGCTCTGAAGTGCAGCAGAGGGAATGAGGCGACAGGGAACAGTGTGGACTGTGGCAAACTGGGGAGAGCATGCCAGGTCTGAATGGAGCAGCTGCTTACAAGCTCCACCTGGTTGTCATCAACGGGAACGAAGACCAGGGAGATAACCCACCAATTTTTAGGAGAAGCTAGAAACAATCATTTTTTAGTGAAATATCCTTTTGAAAAAACACTCCACAAGCCAAGAAGAACATACCTCTAACCACCAGTTTGCTGTAAAGGTCATAGAAATGAACAAGCAGAGGCTGCAAGGATGGGGTCAGAAAAGTGAGGTCCTCAGGGCAAAGTGCCCCAGAGATGGGCAAGCTCCCTTTTCCTACTGCTGCTGAATCCAGCCGGGACTGGCTGCTCCTCTGGGTGTGTGTTCATAGAAAGATGGGAGCAGCGTTGGAATGCAAGCCCACTCTCAATTTCATATTCCATTTCTTGACAAATGCCTGCTTCTTTCAAAAACAACAATCAGCTCTGAAATGTAATGCAGCCATTTAGTCATGATGTTGACTTTAAGCTTAAAATTAGAATCCATTGTTTCATTAAAAAAATACAAGTGAAGCAGAACAGAGCTGGACACCAAAGCCCTGCCCTGGCTGGGTGTGGGTATGCTCCTATGTGTTTATTTCCCCGTGGATAACTATGTTCCTACTGCAGATGGAAAACGCAGAGGTAATTACAAATAAAAGCTAAATTTCAAAAGGCTATTACCCAGGTATTCTGCCTCTTTGAGATTTCAGAAAAACACGTTAATCCTTCGAGTACCCTATATATTTTTTAAACTGAATATCTTTTGTTGCCAAACTAAAGATTTGGTTAAATAATAAATAGAAAGTATTTTGTTTATAACTAGAGAAACAAAGGCTTAAGCTCATTATTTCAGGTAGGTTTCAAAAGGCAAAAGTGACATTCATTTCATATAAAAATATCAGCATATATATTTATAAAGCATGTTATTTTTCCCCAACCAAATGTGATGAGCTTTCCTTTCAGAATAACTTCACTGTACTGCAAAATATTTCTAGGATGACCTTGCCAAGAATCTAATTAAATGCTCTAATCACACATAGCACATACAGTATTGAGCAGACATTCCCTCCATGAATAAGACAGCATATCACACTCCATTTGTGTCCCAAACCCTTATCTCTGTGCTATTGGAGGGGTCAGTGACACCAATATGCAAAACAGGGTACAAACCACAATTGCATTATTATTACTATTAGCATTTTTATTGCCTACTATGCCCGTGGAGTCTATTAAGTATTTTGCATATTAAATGCAGTCTTCCCGACAGCCTCCTGCACTGCACACAAGGAAACTAAAGTGCAGAAAACACAGCTATGATAGACAGTTATGAGCAGCCTCATTGAACGTTGTGCCTTTTCAACTCTACCCTGAAAATGGTGACATATTAACAGTAGTGACTCAGTAGGAAGTCAGTAAGCAGCTCACGGATAGCTGCAGCTGCTCACGGTAGAGGGGATGGAACGGGCACAAACACGGGGCACAGGTGTGAATAGGGAAGGATGGGGGCCGGCGAAGGGGCGAGAGAGGAGGAGGAGGAGGGGAGAAATCATCAGAGGCCGCCGTGGGGAGCTCTGAATAGACAGACACACGCAGAGTACCCGGGTCTGCAGCCCTGCGGACTTTTACCACCTGCCTCCTAGGCTTGTTTAAAGTTTCAGGAGGCATTTAGTAAGTTCAAAAATGTCAGGGAAAAATGGGTTTGCATTAGGAGCGACAGGTTTGTAAATCAGAGTGAAGGAAGCTGGGCACTGCTGGGGAGGTGGGTGGGCACACACTCAGTCACTGTGTGGACAAACCCGTGTAATCACTAGGTGACGGCCCCCTGCTGGGGACTTTGAGGGACAAGAAACACAGCAGGCTTAGGGGTGCCCTGGGAACATTGGTCTGCACAGAAGTACACGTGTGTTTCAGGGCTGGTGCAGAGACTGCAGGGAGAGGTAGGAGATGGGTCAGGGCAGGGGACTGGGGACAGAAGGTTGGCACTGTTTTTGGAGTGGGGAGGACAAGAAAAAAATGACAGTAGTGGTAGAAAGCAAGTGTGCACAGGAAGCTGGAAGTGATATCCAAGCTTGGCCCCATGGTCAGAACAGTGGACGATGGCTTTGGTGGGATCCAGTGTGCAGATGGGATGAACGAAGTCTTAGCTGAGACCCCTGGTGGAGAGGAGGGGTTGAGGAAAGGACACCACAGTGGCCCACAGAGAGGGACACGGGCTGGAGTCAGACAAGGGAAGGGCTCTTTGGCTGAGGGAGGATTTCTGGGTAAATGCCCCAGCCAGCCACAGACAGGACGTGGATAACAGAAGCTCAGAGGATGCAAAAGCACTTGGAATTGGAATTTGGCAGTGGTTTTTGATCATTAAGGGTGGAAGTCCTGGCCTTGGCACTGGTGAGGCAGGATTGAGGAGTCTTAGGGAGAAAGTAGAAGGCAAAAGATAAAGGCAGTGGAGATGGACTATCAGTCCATAAAGTGTGACTGTGGAAAGGAAGAGAAAAGGCCTGGAGACATTTGATGAAGATCCAGGAGACCAGGGGCTGGTGGAAGCAGAGTCAGGGTCAGAGGTGCAGGTGGCACTCGGGGATGCAGAGGGTGACAGAGGGTGGCCCAGCCCACACGCTGAATGCAGAGCGGGTCTTCATGTGGTGGTGCCTTGGAAGGTCCCTGCTCCAAGGCACTGCCAAGGCTTCGGTGGCTGGTTGTCATGAAGCTAAGGTCTGGAGTGGGCATGATCGGGGGACATACCCCAGACAGCCCTCCCCAGGAGACGAGCTGGAGAGGCCTCCGAATGGGGGCTGGATGCGGGCGAGGCTAATGAGGCTTCACCTCAGGCACAAAACTTTAGAAGGTGCCAAAAAGCCCAGCAATCATGAGAAATTATATCCTAATGCAATATTTAGAAAAATCAAAATCCATGCAGAAAAATCCAGGATGAACTAAAATAATTACATTTTAAACAAAGAGAGTGGTTTGGACTGCATTGTGTACCCTTCAAATTCATATGTTGAAGCCTTCACCTCCCTTGTGACCATATTGGAGACAGGCCTGTTAGGAGGTGACTGCGGTTAACCAAGGTCATAAGGGTGGAGCCTGACCCAGTAGAACTGGTGCCCTTGTATTAATAAACGAGGAAGAGACACCAGATCTCTCTCTCTCCTTGCCATGTGAGGACACAGCGAGAAGGCAACTGTCTGCAAGCCGACAGCTGGGAACCGCCTGCCTGCAGAAAGTGAGTCTGGTAAGTGCAGTTCCCTGTGCTGAACTCAGCAGAGTCCACAGTCCTGAGGGGAGAGGGCTCTTATTTGCCCCTACTGGTATCCCAACATGTTATACAAGTAACACACGCACACACATACATACAACACGTACACAACAGAAAATCTCAACAACTCTAATTGATTAAAGATACTCAATTTTGCCCAAATCACTGGTGCAACCAAATTTCTATGTGGCCAACCTGTTTTTTGACCACACTGTTTTAAATCAAAAGAGCAGGAGCCATTCTTAATGAGTCTCCTTTAAATAAATAGTTTTCTTCATTTACTTCATTATATATTCATCTGGTATTAAGCAGCTACTGATTATTATTTTCTGCTCCTGTTCACCAGTAGAAGGTGTTCTGTGAACCGACTCTCAATCCCCAAGAAGCCTCTGGAATTCTCTTTTCCTGTGGGGCTGAACTTCAGGCTGTACACACCATAGAGTTCATAGGTCACACAGCGCGACTGTTCTGGGCCCGGTGTGACCTGCGGGCAGCACGGAGGCTCACGTGTGCTGCTGGGCAGCCAACGTGTCTCACCTGGGCGTGCTCCTGGCTGGGCACGGCGCTCAGACCCGTCGCTGCCATGTATGTGCTGCCGATGGTCTTGATCTTTTCAACTCCACTGAATTTCGGCTTGGACAGCAGCTGTGGAAGAATGACAACCATCTGGTTACTGAGCTGGGCTGGGCGCTGACCTGAAGCTGAGCACTTTGTAGAGACATTCTCAAATTCTCGTTCACAGCAATGCCAGTCAGACTTGTTCCAACCACTGCTTACTCCCCCTATGACCTTGGGTTTTGCTGGGAAAGGACGTTTCATGCATTTCATGAAGAGCGTGTGCTTCGAAGGAAATACAGTGTAGTGATGTACTTTCAGTGAGCGTGAACTGCCTTTCAAACTTTGCTAGCGAAGGAACTGAGGTAAATTATGACGCAAATGATAATAGCCTCAAATAAATTTCCCAACTATGTGTTTGAAAGTCAAAATTATGATTCAATGAGTGAGGTCTTCCTTGCATGGTCAGGGAGATTTATGATCAACTATTAGTGCTGAGAATCGATGATTGCCCTCTGAGTGCTTGAGATGGGGGGAATAAAGGGCTAGAATGGCTCCTTCCACCAGCCCCTACCCTAATACTTCTTGTTTGGGTTCCCACTTGACTCCTTCAATCTACTACTTTAGGATGGGGTGGGGGAAAGGTAAGCATCAGAGCGGAAGCTGTAGGAAGGAGGAGGAATGGGGGAGTGTGCAAGTGAGGGCAGCCCCGGAGGGCTCTGTGTCTGCTTAGGAGGGCAGGGCTCAAGTGGCACCAGCTGGAGACCAGAAGCATTTTCTTGCCCGTCCTTGGTACTCAGCCTTCAGGGGAGATTCTTTCAGGATTACGTGTCAAAGAATTTAAGATAGGTGAACACCCAGCCACATAACCACTGTCACTCACCTGTCAGGACTGGGAGGGGTTTATTTTACTGAGGGTTGAGTGAGCCACACGTGCCACTGGTTTTCACTATGCACCTGGGATAACAGTGGACACCTGCTGGTCATGACCTCACCAGGAATAGCTAGTGTCAACTTCATGATGATGATGGTGGTAGGACAAAACGCACAGGGCCCACAAGACATTTAAAAGGTCAGTCTGAAACCCTCACGTTACGTAATCTTATCACTGTATTTCAAAATTCCATGAATCGTGATGAACATATGCTCCCATATGTCAATTTCCCTCTACTTTGCATGACAATGATAAGAATAGTGTAGCTGCAGTATCCTTAAAACCAGAGGTGTGTTTGTTCTTAGCAGAAAATAGAACACATTATTCTCTATGTAGAAAGTTGAAAATGACACCTATTTCAAATTCAAAAGCATACACTTTGTCCCTTCTAAAATATGATGTATTATCCTACATACATATTACTTTTTCAAGCATAAAATATGTCATACGTGCATGATTCAAGTTGATATTTGACAAAGACCTTGAAGTATGCACAGATGTGCCAATAATCTATTATAATTCATTATTATTTATATATAAAGGTATGGGCAAGTATTTTCCCTGGAGTTCAAGCATTTGCAGAGAATTCACTAGCACACTGGATACATATTTGATTTAACAGATTTTGGTAGCTGTTTCTAGCAGTCATATCAGCTTTGAAAATACATTGTGTTTGTCTCCCCAGAATTAGTCTAGGACCTAAATAAAGCAAAAGGCTTTCATGCCAGCCAACAGAAATTATGCCAAAAGACAACTTTTTAAAGATATCCCACTGTACAGAACTAACTTCAAATGCACAAGAATCTTGAGGTGAGGGACTGGGTCTACTCCTGCCCCTCAAAGGTAACTCTCAGTACCTACATCGTCAAAGTCGGCGATGATCTCATTCAGGAGCCGAAGGCATTCCAAGCCCTCCTTGTTCACATCTGATTCCGTATAAAATTCCTTGAAGTCAGGAATGGAGGCAAACATGACGCAGACGCAGTCATAGGACTGGTGGTATAAGTCCTGCTCGAAAGAAAAGCAAGTGTGAGCGCTAGGAGACCTTTTAAACAAAAGCACTCCAAATGCAAGTGTTTGTTTCTGCCAGGAGTCCCAAAGAAATCACTCAAGTGCGCCACTCCACCCACCCCACCCCAGCCCCTGCCCATTGCTCTCAGGGGAAGGCTTCTGAGACGCCGATGCAGGCTCCCACTGCCGCTACCAGCGAAGAGGAGGTACCTCTCTGTCATTGCTGCCTGAGACAATGACAAGAGACCACTCACACTCTGTCATTTCTACCAGAGACAATGACAAGAGACCACTCACACTCTGTCATTGCTGCCTGAGACAATGACAAGAGACCACGGAGTTTTGAATTAGTAAAAAGTGTACTTTAAATGACTAAAAGGTGATTTCCCAAACTACTAGATTGTCCTAAAATAACTCGTTATGGCTATGTCCTCTGGATGGGCATCTTTATGAATTTTCCTCTTTCCTGTCTTCTGAGAGGAATAGATGAAACTCATCAAGTCACTTCTTTACTTAGACCAGAAAGAACCAATGAAACGCCTCAGGCTACTTATTCATATTCTATTAGACACCAACAATATTTATTTGGGATATCCTTTTGTTTTTAAATAAAAAGAGACTCATAGTTCTTCATTCACAGACATGAGTAAAATTGCAAGGTATTATAAACACAATTTCCAGGTGTTTCCATTATTTTACCAACACACAGTGACACCTTCAAATTCAGTGAAGGTTTCAGAAAGAAAGGGTTGTTAGGTGGGCATGGGGGCTAGTCCTAGGTGTGGAGGATCTGCCCTCCCATTGACAAGGGCTCTCCAGGCCCTGAGACGGCCTGACACAGAACGGCCAGGCGCCACTGTGGGCGCAATGCACCATGGGAGGTGCTCCCTCCACCAGGAACGTGAGGAGAGCCCTGGCAAAAAAGATGGCCGAGCTCCGAGCAGAGGGAAAATTGCTAGTGGGTGGTGCTTCCTGTGAGCCTGGCAGGGCGAGGGAACCCATTCAACATGAACACTGTCAGTGTGTTGTTTTCTTTGGGGCACCCAGATGAATCCCTTAGCAGAGAGTAAGCACTTAACTAATAACTCTAAGGTTTGGTGGCCCCTCAGAGGAACCGTTCTCCCTCAATGAGTTCTCATCACAAACACACCAGGGCATGGCAACCCAATGGAGAAAAAGCTAGACTCGCGTCATGTTCCTGTCCTCAGGGCCAACCACCCTGTAATGCCTTCCACCACTGCCTCAAAATCTGTACAAAATGCGTGGACAATAGAATCAAGGATTTCCTTTCAATTCTGCACTCAATATGCCTGAGCCGGCTTGTTGTGCAGACTTGTACTTTCTCTCCCTGCAACATGGTTGCTTCTGTGAACACACATATCCATGGTAGGCGACCTGTGGCACATGTGATCACCAAGGCTGGTTTCAGTGACCCTGACTGCATCCAGGGAGTCAGGGTCACAGGGAAGAAGTAAGCCCCTCGGAGCCTGTTTTAGTTAAAAATGTCAGTTTTATAAAAGTAATATAAACTCCACTGACTTCCCTGCTCTTGAGGGGAAGAAGTACACCTAGCAAGGCAAGGACAGGTTTTCTGTACCCTGCATTTCCCCACTGTCTGCTGACAGAGGCCAGAGTGACCTTTGGGGGAACGACGATGACGAGAATACGCACGAGAATAGCAGCACTTAACTGAGTGCCCGCCATGTGGCAGGATGGATGCCTCTGAACACACTGCACACATTAACTCGCCCAGACCACAGTCCTACGAGGCTGCTGCTGTACAGTTCTCCATCTACAAATATGGACACTGAGGCACGCAGTAGTTGTACTCCTTGCCTAGGCTGCAGCTACCAAGTCTAACTGCAGAGTCCACTCTGGTAAATGCTACACTTTATACCCCATCCTGAGTCTCCCGGATGACCGTGGGCTGTGCTGCCGGATGTCTCCATCACCAACCAAAAATCCTCTTGAAAACCGAAAAATTCTGGCTCATCTTGGGCATTTTGAATACTCAGATGTGTGAAGTGCCACAGCCTCTAAGTCATTGCTGAAGGTTTCAGCCTTCACTGAGGTCGTTGTGGCATCTGACCCCCAGCCCCCGGCCCCCAGCCCGGCCGGCCTGACCTCGTTCTTCAGGCTCCTGGCCAGGAAGTGCTCGGCGACGTGCGCGGGAAGCACGTTCTCCAGCAGCACGCGGTTCAGGTTCTCCATCGTCTCTATCTCCTCCCGCTCTTTTTTGAACTTGTTCTTCCATAAGAAGTCTAACCTACAGTAATATTCATTCTGTTACAAGAGGACACAGAGGTAAAGAAACAATAGGCATCTTGTCCTGCCAGAGAGTGGAGGTTTTAAAGAGAAAATAAAAAGAACAAAACCAAACCAAAAAAAAGAACCCCCGAACAGAACTGCCACCCTCCCTACTAAGCCCTCTGTCCCCAAGAAATGTCTTTCAGTCAACCTCTGACGTGGATTTGCAAAAAATAAGTGACAAAAGGGGCCAGCCCCAGGAACAGGCCAACCAGCTACACTGGAGGCTTCCAAGTCAGAGCCATTAAAGCTTCTCGGGAAGTTACGCTAATGAAGGATGGCCAGAATTATTTTTTCAAAGAGGCATAGTAGAATATAAATGATAAATAAATGAAAACTACATCTGTAGAAAGAGTGCACTGTTTGATGATTTGCATAAAAAGTAGTGCTCATTTGTGGCAATTTGCTTTTAGTATTTGTAAATTAGTTTTTCCCTACCACAAATTATATAATTAAGTAATCGTTGTAAATTATGGATTTTTTTCATTTGGGATTGCATTGTACTGAGAGAGTATCACTCATTATATTTAGAGAAAAGTTCATTTTCATATCATTTAATTAAGATAGTGCCTGCTGGTAAAAACTATGTGTTCATGTTTCATAATGTATTAAAATATAGTGTATTTTAAAACTAGTTATTAGCATTGTTAAAAATGGAGAGGCCCAATTACTGACAAGGAGCCTTTTCAATGTTGGCATCATTTTGTGCCTCCTATGGTATAAATAATTTAATATACTGGGATATTCTTGAATGAATCCCCCCATGATAGGAGGGCTTAATAGAGAGGGTGTATTTCACACAGATAGTAACTTACTGACAAATAAATGCAGAGAAGAGCTAACTAAAGGATTTTTGTTTTGTTTTGTTGGTTTGATTAATTATACCAATGACAGTCCAAAAGAAAACACACACACACACACACACACACACACAAATGGCCTCTCATGCACAAATGGGAATTTTAAAAATATCCACAATTTGAAACTTGAAAGAACAATGACTACTCATCAGTTACATGTGATTCAAACTGTGTGGTGCACTCAAACAACATTCCTCCTGCTCCAGCATGATGTTTATTTTTATTTCAGGTAATGAGGCATTTTCAAAAGAGACTGCAGAAAAGGTATTTTAAAATTTTGTTTATATTTAAAGTATTATATTAATGTCTAATTTTCCACCCTTTGGATAAACAGAAATCTTTCTATGTACTTACTAAAAAAGCCCTCACACTTGAAAAATAGATTTTTGGGGGTTTTCTTTCTTTCTTTCTTTCTTTTTTTTGAGGCAAAGTCTTCTTGCTCTATGGTCCAGGTTGGAGTGCAGTGGTGTGATCACAGCTCACTGTAACTTTGAACTCCTAGGCTCAAGTGATCCTATTGCTTCAGCCTCCTCAGTAGCTAGGACTACAGATGTGTGCCACCACACCTGGCTAATGTTTTTATTTTTTTGTAGAAACTTAGTCTTGCTATATTGCCCAGGCTAGTCTTTAACTCTTGGCCTCAAACGAGCCTCCTGCCTTGGCTTCCCAAACTGCTGGGACAATAGGAGTGAGCCATGATGTCAAGCCAGATCTTTCTTTCCTTCTTTCTTTCTTTCGTTTTTTTTTTTTTTTTTTTTTTTTTTTTTGATAAACCAGTGGTGTGGCTAGTTTTACAATAAAATGACAGAAGTGATTAGCAGGGGGTGGGAGGTGTGGAGAAGACATAGGTGTACACTCAAAATCAGACACAAGTGAAACATGAGATGAAATCACCCCCAAGGAAGCAGTTAAAGCTGCAAGCACAATTCACGTAAGTTTGAAGGTCTCCATGTACCATGCTAAGAAGTTGCTCAGGTTTCCCTGAGTGATTGCTATGGCATAGTAAGTAGCATTTTGTACTTACTGGAAGGAATCAGAGTACTTTGGAACCAGTTACACTGGAATGAAAGTGACATTTTGCCAAATCTGTACCCATCTATCCATCCATTCTATCTATTTACCTATCTATCCATCATCTATCATCCTCCCAAGCAATACGATCTGTTTAGAATCCTCTCCTTTGTGTATATAAGCAGCAACCACGTTAGAAACTCATATGAAGGGCTCCAAAAGGAAGACACTTTTTTTTTTGATTGGTAATCTTGTATTTTATTCTAATTACTACTTAATTCTGTGTGTGGATCAAGTTACCTATTTTTGCTTCAGTACCAGACTGTTTTAATTATTGACATTTTACTGTGCGCTCTGGTTTTTGGAAGAACTTATTTTTTTCACCATACATTACTTTTTTAATATACTTATTTTTTTATTGTTTTTTTATTTCAGCTTATTATGGGGGTACAAAAGTTCAGGTTATGTATATTGCCCATGCCCCCTCCACCCCCCCCCAGTCAGAGCTTCAAGCGTGTCCATTCCCCAGACAGTGAGCATCGCACTCACTATGTAGGTATATCCCCATCCCCTCCCCCCAACCCCCACATCTGTCCGACACCCAATAGGTGTTATTCCCAAATGTGCACACATTCTGAAATGCAAACGAAGTCAAGAAGAGATTTTTTTCAAATAGTGCCAGCTATTAGGGAACACTCATATAGGGTTATAAAACCTACGAAATTTATTTTGAGATTTAATAGGACATTCATTAATTCACATCTCTGCCATTCAAAAAGTTTGCCTTTTGTGGGAAAAAATGAGAGATGTTTTTCCTTTGGTCTATATTTAAGCACCCACACCTTGTGCTACCTACTTTTCTCTTAAGCGATAGGATTCTGATTCTTAAACATTTGTTTGCATGAAAGTTAAGTACAATGCACAGCAAAGCATTATTAATACAGCCCTTTAGAGAAAGTATATAAAAACCAGACTTCTTACCTGTCTACCCAGGACAAGCAGTGTGACGAAGAATATAGAGAGAGACACAGAGCCCATGGTCTTTAGGTCTTTCCAAATGCCTGGTCTATTAAAAACAAACAGACAGACAGACAACAACACAACAAAATAACACACACACAGGACTTAGAATTCAAGTATCAACAAACGTCAGAATCCCTAGTGCCTGTCTGCACTGCACACTAGCCAAACACACACATTCCGGATCTCTCTTCAAACCCAGATTGCATTTAAAACAAAACGAAAAAGGTTCCTATTTTGAGAACACAGTAAAATAATATAGACTTCTAACTTTATATCAAGCTATAGCAAATATGAAAAGAAGGAATAGGAGAGTATTAGTAACATTTTCTTTATACTTCTGGGATAGATAGTAGATAATTAGATACATGGTTTCTTCAATGTTTTCATTATTACTCTCAGAAAAAGACAGTGTGCTTGAAATGAACAATCATGTGAGGAATAAAAATGAAGTAGGGAACTTAATTTCTACCAGCTACTCTCATCTATGAATTATACATTTTCATACAACTTGCAAGCAGGCACCCGATTTTACTCTTTCATATGATTTTGTATCACAAAGGCATAACCCAGATGGAAAGTCTTGACCTACTGCCCACTCCCCATCGGGCCCAGGTGGACGTCAGTAAGTTGCCCCTACCCAGGGTCTCCTGTGCTGGGGGGAGCCCTCGTCCCCACTACAACTTTCCAGGCAGTGATGCCAACGCATCCTGCATAAGCAGACACGCAATTATTCCCCACATGTAACTGCCATTATGACCTGAAAAATAAAAGTTCATTACGTACGGACACCATGTCACATAAGCTGCACAGATTATATTGAGTTAAGCACAAACATCAGGCAACCACTTCCTGCTTTTGTGTTGTCCTTGCTTTGCGACTTCCCAGCTTCCCCACGGAGGGTCTTGGGCTGATGAGATAACAGGAGGATGTGGTGTAGCATTAAAGAGCCCACGTGGGCTTTGAAAAGGGAGAGTGTGGGTTTGAATCCTGAGCTGTGGGGCCTTGGATAACCCCCTTCAAACCTCACTTTCCTCATGGCCAAAGGGGGTTGCCAATACCTACCCTGCAGGTGAAATATCTGTGCACCCGGCACAGAGCCTGACACCTAGGAAGCTCTTCGTACATGGCACTCATGCTTTTTAGCATTAACTACAGAATGGTAAGGGAGGGGGAAGGGCTAGGAAGCTAGAGAGGAAGATAAGGAAATGCAGACTGGAGAATATTATTAACAGAATGCAAGACCCAAGTGCAAAGGAAAGGTGGATTCCTGTAGGAAAGAGAAGACAGAATCTCCTGTTCCCAGTGGTTTAAGGGCTTGAGACCTCAGAGAACTCTCCAGAAAGGCGGGGCTTACAGTGGAGCTCTTTTCTCCCTACCAAACCCGTGGTGGCTGGAAAAATTTGAGCTTCTTGAGCGCAAGGAGGTCACCATTTCTCTCTGAAAATGAAGCGGAGCAGTGACACTTTCCGGTGTCACTAGCACAGGTGGTCACTGGGTTATGGATGAGGTATGTTCTTGAGGATGTCTTTAGGTTGGATTTGTATGTATTATAACTTGGATCTCTGACAAACAGTGAATATATGGTAATAATAATAATACTGTAATGGCTCACACGTGGTAATACTACTGTAATAATAATAATACCCCTGTATTGTAACAGTAAGTTACCGAAACTATTGTATTCTTTCTTTTAATTCAAACAAACAGAACATAAAAACAAACTCATCCAAAAAGTTTAGATAGGAAATGGGAGAAATTTGAAAAAAGAATATTAAAGGTTAACAACTCACCTAATGTCACATCAATGCTAAGCTAATAGGAAGGTTACACTCATTTTGCTCTTCTAACCAAATCGGTAATAACCTTTCCATTTCAATAATTAATCCACTGCGCTGCTTAGTAATAACTGACGCTCTCATTGGAGCACTGCCTTTCACATGTTCCATTGTTCTCACTTTATAATTGTTCCGACAGAAGCCTGATGCTTTCCCAGTGGATGTCGGCGTCCGGCCCTTCTCTGAACACTTAATTATTTCTACTTTTGTTTCCTTTGTCATCACCTTTCTCTTCATTGCAGGCTCACCTGGACTTGCAGTTGACTATTGCTTTGGAGGCATGGTCGTAAGGGTAAACACGGACTTGTAAAATTGAACGAAAAAGTTGATTAAGATGAAAGTGATGCTGTGTGTAAACGACCGTATAACAATGGTACTAGCTGCTAGCCTGAAGATGCTGCATCAAAGAACTGCTTGCGCCACGGGGGTTTGTTCACATGTGTGGAAGAAACTTGTTCCTGAATTAATTATTTAATTGCAAATTATCCTTACGGGGAGCCTTGGGAGCCTGACCTCAAGTACGGAACGCCGTAAGTCAGGTCATCCATAGCCCAGGCTGCCTGTACTGCTTTTATGAGATGAAGTTAAATGAAGTTCCTTTCTGAGCCTGCAACAGCTGTGTCTAACAGCACAGTGAGAGTGACTGAGAGGTGCAGATATTTAAAAACAATTTTGACTTCAAGGACTTTTCAACTCATTTTTTCCCTGTCTTGACTGTACTGACACCATATTGAGTAGTTAGTAGCGGCCGTACAACCCAAGCAACATCCTAAGAAGCTGGTGCAGGGTGAGTTTTTAATTTGCATGTTGCTTCATGACGATCACATTATTTTGCAATTCCAAGGGGCCAGAGAAAGCATCTATGACCCCCAGCACCCACGTAAGCCCTAAGCTAAGAGGAAAATGTTAACGCCCAGGTCGGGATTTTACAGTAGCTTCGTCAGTGCGACAAGTCAGAACTCATATCCCTCTTGCCTTTCCAGCTAAGGGACCAGATGCCCCAAACACACAGAGCCAGCTCAGGCCCCTCTCACTGACGGAGAGGAGGGCATGGGACCCCCGTACGCAGATCAGGGCTGGCTGGGTTACCAGTTAATCACACAGAAGATGCATGAGACCAGCCTATTGGGAGAAATCCTTCCTGCGGACCCCTGACATGCATTTGAACCTTGGTGTGGGGAAGGGAACACCCTGCTCCACCGGCATCCCAGGTCTTCAGTCATCCTGAGGAACAACGGCACATGGAGGGTGGGACGTGGAGGAATCCAGCTGAGGGGAGGCTTGGGGATGGATTTGAAAGCTCAGACCTCAATGACCTCAGGCAAACTGAGGCCCGAACAGCCTGTAGAGCAGACTGGTGTATCCACACACGGATGCCTTTTTCTCTTCTGAAATTCTCTGTGCACTAGGAAGAACTCCACCTGACTTTCTTGCATTTCACTTGGATTTCTCAAAAACTTCCTTCATTCAGTTAGCAAAAGAGCACTGCCAGCTCCTTCTGCAGGTGCTTTCTCCGTGGGCCACTCGTGGACACGCTGTGAGGGCTCGTGCAGTTTGACAGACTACAGCCCCATCCATAGATCCAGTCCTGGGTTACGACGTGGCCCTTTGTGTGCACGTGGGAGTGGTGGGGGGAAGAGGAGTGTGCGGGGTCGGGGGAACGTGGGCAGAGAGAGAATAAGACCCGGGACACCTTCTTGGCAGAGTCTTGTCCATTGTGCTGATCCCTGTATCAATCTTCTAGGGCTGCTGCGACCAGGTACCACAAACCAGGTGGCTTAAAACAATAGAAATTTATTGTGTCACAGTTCTGGAGGCCAGAAGTCTGAAATCAAGGTGTCCTCAGGGCTGTGATCCTTCTGATACCTGCAGGGACGTCTTCCTTGCGTCAGTGTAGCTGTGGGTGGCTTTCTGGCAGCCTTCGACTTTCCTTGGCTGGCCGCTGCCTAAAGCCAGTCTCTGCCTCCATCCCCACGCGGCCTTCTCCCTGCGTGCCTCCTTGCACGGCCACTTCCTCACAAGGACATGGCTCATGTGGGTTAGGGCCACCACGTCAGCATGGTCTCACCTTAACTAATTACATCTGCAATGACCCTACTTCCAAATAAGGTCACATTTTGAGAAACTGGAAATTAAAACTTCCTATCTTCTTTTGGGGACACAATTCAACGCCTCAACTGGGTTAGTCAGTTATACAAAAATGGCAGCTGGACAGCTAGTTTGCTGTGAGTGCACTCTTTCTCTCTCTCTCTCTCTCTCTCTCTCTCTCCCTCTCTCTTCCTTTCTCTTCCTTTCCTTCTCCCTTCCTCTTTCTTTCTGTCCTTTATATTTTAAGGATGATCATATGTTAGGGTTGTGCCATCACTGAGTTATAAAGTGGGGAAGATACAGCTACTGTAACTAGAGAAAGTTTCTAGCTCTACGATTTCTAACATGATGACAATGGTAGCCAAAACATGACTGAATATTCTTACTTTCACATCCAAAAATTAGACTCCAGGGACTCAGACACCCAGGCATGCCTGTAGCCACACACTGATTTGCAGCTGGCCCCCTGAGATCGTTAACGGAGCAAGCATTTCACCCTGCAAGTTTCAGGAGTCCCAAAGAACAAGATAACCTAATAAATTGGGTGGGAGGGATGGAGGTATTACTCGGTGAAATAGTCTCTAACCTGAAGGCAAACAGTTCTGGTGAGATTTAAAAAGCTATTTTCATTATTCTCAGGAGAGAAAGCAGTCCAGGCAGGTAGACACAAACATTATCTTACTTTTAAAAACTTTACATTATTTTAGGTGAAATGAGCTTCTATTTTTTTTAAGAAAAAAGTATCCAAAGAAACCTAGTTTCTGTTGTGCTGTTAGCAGTCGACTAGCTGAGGCAAAATCAGACCTTCTCAGGTCACTAATTGGGATAAAAATTAGCCTGACGTCTGGGACGCTGACCCCTGAGGCCCACAACTCAGAAAGACGAGGCCAACAGACAGGCAACCACGGCTATCTGCCCTCCCACCCACATAATACCCTCATGGTCTTCAGCCAACTCACCTTCTAGCTTTCTTGGCTGTCTTTGTTTTTTTACACCATTAAATTAGGACAAGCCTGGCTTTGCCCAAGAGAGACCCCTGAATCCTCAGGAATCTTTGACATCAAATGGTACAAAAAGCTAAAATTTTGTCTACTTTGACGATGCCCCAAGGATGAATCTGTTCACTGAACCTAACTCAGCACAGGACTGGGACTTCAATTACAGAATAAAACAAAATGAAACACCCCAGAAAACAAATGTGGAGGTTAAAATGCAAAAGGCAAAATAAAGACAGCTCTATGCCCCGCCAATAAATCTTCCTCTACGTCTGGCTTGAGAAGCTGCGGGAATTGCTCAGAGGCACTCAGATGTGCTTTCCTGATGTCCCTCCTGCGGCGATAGTTGAAGGGGCTTGTGGGATCCCGTGGATCTCCGAGTGGGACTGGCCTCCCCACCTGAGTCACTGAGGCAGTGGCTTCATCCTGGCAGTGTGACCACGACAGCTTAATCTGGCTTCCTGCACTCCACATACAGGGTTTTCAGTGAACGAGTGTTGCGAAAATGAATGAACGAGTGGACGAGCGACTGTGTTGGCCTGGCCACGGCTCACTTCCCCTAAAGGGCTTCTGGATGCTCTTTCCTTCCCTGGCTGGATGCAGAGTCACTGGAATCCTATGCAAACTTCCAGAGAAGGTGGCCCCATGTCATCCGGGGACAGATGGCTCAAGGCCTCCTGCTTTTCCAGAGTGGTGCTCGTAAATGCCAAGCAAAACATTCCAGTGCTACAACAGACCAGCACAGGAAGGAATAGGCTCCTGCTTAGAAAGGAGCCCTGGAGGCAGCTGTAGGTCAGGAGAGAATGTGTGTGTTTGGGGGGCCAGTGCTGGCCCTTTGCTATGGAGATAACCTTGCGTCCTGGTTAACGTGTTGTGGTTTCATCTTGTGGGGAAGAGTGATTCTAAGTTGGAAGCAACTGTTACATCAGGGAGACATGACACGGAGGGGCTGTGCACAGCTGTGGCATCACGGATGGAAGGGCTGATGATCAGAAGCATCGTGCATTCAATAGTCTATGGGCACAGGCCTTGTGGAATCCCTCCCCCCATTCTAAAACCAAACCTAACCAAACAAAACAAGCCTAGAAGTCGAGTATCTTCCTGGGGATGAGTCCAAACCACAGGGCATTTTCTGTTTTAGGTCAGATAAAGAAGCAGATAACTAATGGTCATTTTTTATAGAAGAGAAGAAGGCTTGGTAGCACCTGAGCAGCCCTGGGATGACTTGCTCTGTTGTTAAAGTTAGTTGCTTTGTCGCCTCCCTTCCTGCTGCCCTGCTAGCGGGTGTCAGACAGAGAAGCCTGGTGCTGTTCCTGACCTCAAGATGGCACGGGGTGGGGAAAGCTGAGCTACTACAGTTTAAGTAATTCTAAATCTTTTCCGTATTAGCTTGACTGTATTATGGGTTAGCATGCAAATTTGAAATACATTTTTAATTTAAAAGAGAAGACTTCAGAGAAATTCCAGGTGTTTGGGAATACCCATAGACCATCCAGCCCAGGGCTAGACATGCAGCTCTCTCTGCCTGTGTCCCATGTGGGAGGAACTCCCCAGCTCTGTCTCAAGACTTTAAAACAATTCATCATCAGTTGATCCCTCGTTGGGACTTTGTCAAAGTACAGCACAGTATCTCAAATTCTAGCCGTTGGGATTTCCACGAGGCACAGGAAAAACAAGGAAAGCGGAAAAACTCCACATTGAAGATTCCCAGATCTCGATGATGCATGCTGATTTGAGCATCTCCACTGCTCTCCCTGACAGGGAGCTGTTGCTAAGGCCTGGAAGCAAAGCTATGCAGACAGTTCTGCCAGCTACCAGCTGGAGCTTCTGTGTGATGCTAAGCCCCGGCTATAGCTGCAGCTGAAGCACCTTGTTCAGTGCTGCTTTAGGCTGTAGTTCCAGCACGGAGCTGGTTAGGCTGCAGGACTCCTTGTTAGCTCCTCTGTCCCCGCTCTCCTCCCTCCCCCTACGCCCCTCTAGAATTAAAGGTACACTTCTAGCCTTCAGGCGAGTTAAACATAATGGCTGGGTCTATGTGAAGTAACACTGATCCCTTGAGACTTCTCAGTTATTCAGGAAAAGAAACTCATAGGGAAAATGTGACAACGTTTTGCAGACTCAGTAGCAAGGCTTTGTCACTGGAAAGGGAGGTATCTTCGAGACAAAAACAGCTTCCAGCAGTATCAGCTGCTATTAACCACAGCGGCACCTGGAAGGGCACACTGTGCCCCCCACAGCTCCGGCAAAGGGCTTTGAGAGACGGTGTCAGGGACAGGAACTGGGCCCGTTACTGATGGCTTCAGCAAAACATCTCGTGCTCACAGACGATATGGAGGACTGTTGTGAAAATCAAAGAATTAGGAAACATCTTGTTCTGGACCTTCCAAACACCAGAAGCGTCTGAGTTTCCTTCCCCAGGAGGGGACTTAACGGAATCACATCCTGGCAGGTCCCGTGAAGTGCTGGGACGCTCCTAGCCTCCATCCTAATGGATTGTGTTAACGGCACTCTCTCTCTCAGTGAGTCTTTCTTTCCTACTGAAAAGTCTGCTGTCCACACTCATGGATCTGTAAGAATATCTTCAATATCAGTTTCTGAATTACTCATTGATCTGAAATTTTTCTGATGCACACCCCTCATGTGTTCTTGGCTAACTCTGAGGATTTGCACCATCTTGTTGGTTTGTCCATTATCAACGTCCAATTTGGTTGTGACCCAGCCACCACGGTCATGGTGAGGTCACATACAAGACAACCTCACCGTCCAGACTGTGCGTTCAGAAGGTGGCAGTGCTGTCTTTAAACAGAGATGCCCCTGCCAAACTTTCCTTTGAAGTTTAAAGATATAACCAGAAACTGATGTGGATACTGAAAAGACACGTCCGCAGTGAGTGGAGATGCGCTCTGTCCTCAGGGAAGCAGGTGCAGTGGGAGATTGCCGGAGACTTCATTAAGCCAGTACCAGGCCACTCCAGTTGCTCAGGGGCACACGCTGCTTTTGTTCATTCCTTCGCCAGATGCCGTTTGAGCGCCCTGTGCAAGGCATGGTGGCAGGCACTGTCGATACGGCAGTGGTCCTCGGTGCGGACCTTCTGAGAGAGTGCTGGAGTCCTCAGCACACGTATCACAGGGCAAAGTGGGACAGAGGAGTTGCTCAGTCCTTGGGCACCGGGCGGGGGCGGGGCAGCAGGGTTGAAGCCAGAAGCTTAGGCAGGTCCACTGGGAGCACTCCATACCAATGAGCGGCAAGTCCTCGGTGGGCAGCAAGGACACTGCCGTGCTGAGCACAGCCCCAGAAAGAAGACTAGAGCGAGAAGCAGGAAGCCAGAAGTGAGAAGGGTGTGAGGATGCCAACCCCTGAAACGGGTCACCAAAGGGATGGAACCAAATGCCCTGACTTCAGTGACAGAAAAGCTCAATCAGAAAGGCAGTGCTGCCTCCTTGACAGGCACCACTGGCTCTGGGATGTAGTGATGTTCTTTCTCCAGGCCCCCTGCCACGCCAGCGCTGTTGTCTGCTTTTAAAGAATCCCACTTCCATACCAGAAAGAGCTGTGTTAGTATCAATAAACCAGGCAAAGGAAGAGGAAATCTTTATCAATTATTTTATGGGGAAAAGCTCTTGAATCTCAGGAAAGAGAAAGAAAACATTGACATCGACCAGTTTTGCCTCTGGCATGACTCACAGGGTTGTGCAAACCAGGCACCAAGGCTGCAGATATGAGGGGCAATTCTAAGGTCCCACTCTTAAGGGTCTTTCAGTGGGGTTAGTTTTAAACTGACATTATAGAAGATTTGTTAATTTTGAGATATTCTGCTATTATGTCAATACTAATCTTTCAGCAGAAGATGCTTCTGGGAGTATTATGCCAGCTCATGCAGGAATGGGTTTGGGAAGTGCCAGAATCTCCAAACAAGATTAGCAGGTGGGACACAGGTGCACCCCACTGGAGTGGATGCTGGCTTTGTTGTTGGAAGTGAAGGCAAGTCATGGAGGCATCTCAAGTCAGTCCTGCCTAGCTTTAAGGTCATTACAAAGAAACCAAGAGAGCAAATAAAAAAGACTTTGAATAAAATATAAAAGTGCCTAAAAAGTAAAAACAAACAAACAACCCCCACCCAAACTCCTTTTCTTCAATGTAATGACTATGCTACTACCGCTGGGGTTCTACTCAGAGACTGTGTCTTTCCATGTGCCTCACGGAGGTCCCAGAAGCAATGCTCTCCACATCAGAAACATGCTGATCTGATTGCTCCCTTGCTTCAGATGCATAACATATTCAGACGCTTTAAATTTAATAAAGGGAGATTTAGTAGCGTCATCAGTTATGTGTGAAAATCAATAATGCTGCATTTATTTAGGAATATGACACAGGGTCTCTGGATACCATAGAGAATACTAAAGCATGCTTGGTTGGTGATTTTGAGAATTTACTGAAAAATTAACTTCTGTTTTCATTCTCATCTTGGATAAGAAATCATAAAATTTCCTTAATACAATTATGCATTTTTACAACTCCACTGCCTTAAGCTTGATTACAGATTACTAGGGTTTCATGGTGTGGAGGATGATGAAAATTAAATTAGGTGAGGAGTGTGGGCTGCAGTTGTGTTTCCGAAGTGTTCTCATCGGTAAGAAATGTTCACACAGTGTGGAGACTCCTGTTCCTGTCACTGGGATCTCCAATGGAGAAGTAAGTGGCCACACGCCGTCAACACAAACCATCTTTCTGCAGCAACAAATATATGTAAATATTTAAGGCATTTATTTTATGTTAAAATAAATACAGAAATAATGTGCAGGAGAATACAATGGAGCTAATTCCTTTGATAACAGGAAGCTCTTCCCAAATTGAGTGAGTGCACCCAATAGGATCATTCTTGCTGCATCTAGTCCTAAGGCTGAGAGAGTGAACACAGTCATATCTTTTCTTAGAAGTTAAGTTCTTCACAGAACAAAGAGTTTCCCAGGGTTGACATTTTCCCTTTCCCACAACGGTATTGTAGGACATCTCTGCTAAGAAATTAGCACTATACCTTGTGAATGTAGCTACTTATTTTTTCAGTATTTTGTTCTGAACTGAAGCCCATTTTGTACTCCTGAGAACTTTTGGCAATTTCTGGGGAAATTTCTGATAGCCATGACTAAGGGTAGGGGGATTGTGACTGGCATTCAGTGGGTAGAGGCCAGGGATGTCACTGTGCATCCTGCTATGCACAGGACAGCCCCCCAAAACAGAACCGTGTAGTCCAAAATGTCAACAGTGCTGACACTGGAATGTCTGAATACTCATATCAACATAGTAGAGATTTTAACACACATCCTCTCTCCAAACCACTTCGTATCTTCTAACTGTATTTGATAATTCATATTCTATGTAATCTGTATTAAAAGCACACGTCATCTTTCTGAACCATCATGTCAAAAGAACTCTCTCACAATGATGTATCAATGACAATGGCATTGCTAATTTGCATTTATTCAACACACTCACGCCATCCACATCCTGTGAAAGAACTAAAGTAAAGAGAAGGAAGCGGCAGCAGCTCACCTCTCAAACAGGACGTGGCTGTAATCACCCAGGACGTGGGCATGGGTGTGGAGCAGGATGATGTTGTAACCCACCAACGCCACCATCATGATCAACATTTTCAACTCGTAATTCACCCGCAGGAACACCGAACAGGATATCAGGCCCAGAATGCAGCTGTAGATAAAGTACTGAAACAGACAAATACTTAGCATCTCTTCCGAGAAATGATGAGACAGTCAAGATCAGGGGCCCCCATCATGCTCATTTCGTGAAGCTAGAGACTGGCTGTGAAAGCAGATGCCTGTTTCTACGCTTTGATCCAGCGGGAAATGCCTGAATACATTCGATTCGGAAAACAATCACTCATTCCATGTCTTTCTCAACCAGTCTGGCATGATGAAGAAAAATAAGCATGTATATTGCCAAACACTTTCTAGAAATAAAATTGTAAAAGTCTATATAGAAGACATGTCATTGTAAGAAAATGTCATTTGTTTCCTGAAAATGAAAATAGCATGACCCCTTAGCCAGAACTCCCGTGCCATCCCATTCTCCAAAGTGGCTCATTTTAACAATTAAGGCCATCCTTATCTTCCACAAGTTATGCAAAGTACAGATGGTGATAACACCCTCTTCAGAGAATTCTTGTGATGATTCAATAACACGAAAGTTCAGAACAGTGCCTGGCCCATGGGAAGCTATGTAAATTCTGCTGTTATTACTATTATAATCTAAGGCTGTTTGTAAATTTTGGAGTTAAAAAGGATTTTGTTGCTAAAATTATGCTTGAAAACCACTGCTATAATGAAAGTTAACCAATTCAGTCTAATCAAATGAGAAAGCAGAATAAGGAATCATTTATATGAGTGTGTGTATGTACCAATGGGTGTATGTGGATTTGGGGGGGCAGGTGTTGGAGTAGGATTTTTAAAGGTTCCCACAGTACCCCGAGTTTGAAATATGTGTCAACACCCATAAAATAGCCTCAGATTTCACATTTCAAAATTCATTCTTAAAGTTTTAAAAAGTTTTCAATTAATAATTTATCATGAATATATACTTACAAGTCATTAAATATTTTTGCAACATCTTTTAGAATGACTGGGTATGATTTTATTTTGTGGTTGTAACAAAATTTATTTTAAAATTGGCTTTATCTAAATTTTTAGGTTGTTTTCTTTCTTTTTTGTTGTTGATGTTATAGAAACACTTGAACAAACACCCTTGTAGGTAAATCTTTCCACCTTTAAAATTAATTTCCAAAATTAATATTGCAGGGCAAAAATGTGCATCTGTTTTATGCTTTCTTTGATGATTATTATAACTACTATTAAGAAGAGTTATATCACTTTATGCTGCCACCAGCAGTGAACTGGACACTATTGGTCACTTGCTTGTCAACTTCAGACATCATATAACCTGCGGTTTGAGAGGAATAATGCCTATGTGGGGTACACCCAGGGGACAGTTTTCCTAATGTTCCCTTGGAACAAGGCTCCTCTGGGACTCCCAGACTCGGGAGTTAATAATGCGGTCTTTGTATAGCCTGTACATGCAAACTTAGGGCTTCCTCCACAAAGCTGGACATAACCTTCATTATTTTCTTTTCTTTTCTTTTCTTTTCTATTTTAATAGAATTAGGGGGTACAAGTTGTATTCCATTACGTGTATATATTGCATAGTGGTGAAGTCTGGGCTTTTGTACCCATCACCCGAGTAGCGTGCATTGAACCCCACAGGTAAGTTTTCCTCCCTCACCTCCTACCTTCCCTCCTTCTGAGTCTCCAATGTCCATTATGCCCCTCAGTGTGTCCTCGTGTGGTCACAGTTTAGCTCCCACTTATAAGTGAGAACATGTGGCATCTGGCGTGACCTTCCTTTGGAGGACTTATTATTGGAATAACAGTGGCCCCTTTACTAACATTTTAAAGATGCTGTTGTGTGTTTTTTCAGAATCTTTTAAGATTGAGAAAATGTTGCCTTTCTCATCTCGAGTTTCTAATTATTTGCATCAATTGCAAATAAGATATTATAACAGATTTACCTAAATGCAATTCATAATGACTACCTTATTCTTTTAGTAATGCCAAGTGTGGTGAGTTGTTCTACTCAAATACATTGGAAGGAGAGAGAGAAAAAAAAACAACTCTTGCCAGCTATATTTTTCTTTCCTGTGAGAACTCATCTTCACTTTAAACTTTTAAAGTGCCCTGCGAATGCTGGTCGGGACTGCTTGGTGGTTGTGCTCTCTCCCCACTGGCCCAGGGACCATGAGAAGGCTAAAGCCGTTGGTTCAGGGAGAAAGAGGTGTGTACCACACCATCAGTTAAAGATTCCTCTAAGGAAGAGGGCTCAAATTCCCCAAAGTGAGAATATAGCCAATAAACCGTCACCAGGAATCCTGCTTTTCACTTTTGACATAACTGAAACAGAAAAGACAATGTCTCATCCTCCCTGGGGTTTATGAGATGTGGACCCCACCATCACAGCTTTACAGGGATAATATTAATCCACTGGAAGAATTAGCAGCATCTATAAGCAACAAAGCCAGAAATTCAATGACATACAATTGGATATCACATGGTGGGCTATATGCTAGAAATGCTGTAGCAGTTAAGAAGATAAAGGCAAACATTATCGGTGGAAGAGAACATTGTAAGTTTGCAGATAAGGTGTGGCTAGTCGCCAAGGGCGGGACTTCCCCTAGCCAAGACTGGCATTTGCAAACTCAGGCATTTGCTATCCAGGGACTGACACCCAAGAAGAAAGGCAGTCTACAACAGATTTGAGACTCAAGGCTATACATCACATAGACTAACAGCACACACGGAGACAACAAAAGCATTAATGACAGCAATGTTCTTACCGGGAGGAAAAATAAACTTTGCGCACGCAGAATCACTGCCTGATTATTTGAGGCAGAAAAACTTGTGTTTGATATATTGGCAGTTGGAAGGATTGTTTCCTCTGAGTCACTCAGGAAAAACTGCAAAGACAAGGGTTTTTTTTTTTTTCAATGAATTCATGCAAATTAGATTCAAAAACTAGCAGGTGGGTGCTAAGTTTATAAATTTTTGTGTCACTATGCACAAGATTGTTTATGTGGACTTGGGAATTTCTATTAAGTAAGCAATTAACTATTTATTATGCTACACATTCAACAGAGAATTCCAGAACTTCAAGATTGATGTTAAAGAAAATGGAAGTACTTAAATATTAAATTAAAAATACACAAAGCCCAGGGCAGAGAGTTTGGTTAGAATTTTATTTGAAGCTGATATTACCATGCATATATTCAGCTCTCCAACATAACATCAGAGCCTTTGGAATCTTTTTCCCTCCCTCCCTCCCTTCCTTCCTTCCCTTCCTTCCCTTCCTTCCCTTCCTTCCCTCACAGTATCTTTGCCATCTTGGTTCAAGCATTAAGTGAATCAATAGAGTTCTATGAATTTTGATTTTAAGAATGAAAATTAATTTTATGGGCAAAATGCAATCACCAGCTTCAACATTTGTATCTAATATGTGTGAGTGCTTAGCAGCTCAGATCATGAGGGATTAAACATTTGAGAAGATGGATGTTCACAGGACTATTGGAAAGGGAGTTTTAATTAAAAAAAAAAAAGGTACAGCTGAGAGAATAAAGATAATTAGCTCTTATGTAACGGTCATCAGGATCAGCACCCAGAGAGAAGGTGTTGCCCTGTTAGTAACGTAGGAGAAACTGATTTCCTCCCTTCCTAGCGAAGCTGCAGCACAGACTGTTTACGTGCCCAAGGATTGGTCACATTCCTGTAATATGGCTAAAGGTCAGAGGAATGTTCTGGAAAGATAACCCAGATAATTATGACTTGGGTAAATCCCATTTGCTGAAAGAAATTAATCTCATCCATAAATCTACCTTGTATTTTCTGCATAAAACCATACATATTCAAGATTTAAAAAGCAAAACTTTCCTGTATAGTTTCTACTGATTCATTTCCTTGTATGTCATAGCTCTTGTCAAATACCTAAACTATAATAATTTACTTATTAGATAGATAAGAAGATTAAGATTAATAGATAAGATTAGGTAGATAAGAAGGCATTTATTTAGTATATTCTTGGGAACATTCCTCTCATATTCCAAGAATGACATTAGATACAGTGTTTCTTCCCATTATGTAATGTAATTGATTAAATTCAGCAAAAGGTTGATTTAAGAATCAAAGAAATGTAGTTCATTTTGTTATTTACTGCTAAAGAACTTTTAAAACTGCCAATCCCCTGGTTGAACTACGAATGTACTAATTCTTTGTAAAAAATTATATCAGAAAACAAAAACAAAACCAAATGGAGTAATTGCTTGGCAAATATTGGGCTCCAAAAGTTTACAAATTTAGATTTAGATTTGAAAGACCCAAAATTCAATTGATTTAAATACTAAAAAAAATCAAGAAATGACAAATAAAAGGAGACTGTTTAGGTTGCTGGGTTACTACTCTTAGGCACCCAGGATCTTAAAATAATTAACAAAAAGTTCTTGAGTATAGCACTACATAGATAAGAAACTAAGAAAGATGAGGTATTAAATTTTTGCTGTACAATGAGTAGAAATACACTTTGTGAAAACTGAGTCTTACAAGGCTACACAATAAATATGATGATTTGAAGTTGTGAAACAAGAGAAAATTTCAAGCACTATGTACAACAATGCTTCCTCAATCCCCTCAAGTCTTTCTAGTATTTATTCACTACCCCTACAATCAAAAACTCTTCATGTTTTTTTCTTTTTATAATTTTATTTCAGAGTATTACAGGGGTAGAAACGTTTTGGTTACATAAATTGTTTTTGTACCGTTTGAGTCAAAGTTGTAAGTGTGCTCATCACCCAGATAGTGTGCATTGTACCCTCTAGGTGTGAATTTACCCTCCCCTCCCCCCTCCCACCTGCTTGGTTTCCGATGAGTGTTGTTTCTTTATGTGCACGAACTTTCATCCTTTCTGTACTCACACTATAATTTTGAATAAATTTCTCTTCTTCTGTCTTCTTAGAACTTTAAAATCACAAACTCATGTCATTCCCTAATTATAGCTAGTCAAATACTCATACTAATCCCTTGTCCACGTTCCTCACAGGTTAAACTGCCTCAACTTTCTCCAAAGAATGAATTTTTAGCATTACAATGATTTGCGGAACTCTTCTCTGGACCCATTTTTATTTTCTACATCCTTTGTGATAATTAGGAAAATGATATCATCATCTTGAAGAAGATAACCCTAATAAAGTGCCATGAACACTACATACTTTTAGCTTTACTTCCAAATTTTACATTTCTCAGGCAATTAAAAACATACCAGAATTATGTTTTCCAAATCATATTGAATTGTGAACACATGATTTAATATTGTTTTAGATGATGACATCATTGAGTTTGTATTTGGGTGGAATTAGAAGTCAGGTAGACTACTAGTTAACTATGGTTAACTCCTTGTCTGGGTGGCTCACAAATTTATATACAATTTATTTATGACAAATCTCTTTGAAGTTTCTTAGAAGAAATTGCAAAATAATGCAGGCAATGGCACGATCTCAGAAAAAAATGGCAGAGCATTTAGCATCTCATGCATTATTCTAAATAGTCACCTGGAAACTAAAATGGAACAAAACACGCAGGTCATTTGCCATGTGATACCAAAAACCCTGTATTTGGAAAAAATATGGTATCTAAATTTTTTTTCTACTTTTTACTGAAGTGTTTGTTGTGACATGGATAAACATCAAGCATTTAAGCGATCCTGGTAAAATTGCACAATTCATTTTAAATAAAACCGACTTGGACATTTTGCCATTCAATATCAGTATGTAATGAGATTTTAAAAAGCCAGTCCTCTGAACGCACTGTTCCTGTTGACCCTGGCTCTTGTCAGGGCTGTTAAAATGCAGGCTCAGAATAAATGCTAATGACTAAAATTCGATGTGGAGCTTTGATGTGAACCAGCCTATCCACACAGTCAACAGCAGGAGGTCTCATATTACTCCTAACACAACTCTCCCATTTTAGGTAAAGAGAGTTATGGCAGGTGATGATAGGGAAGCCATTAATAAGGGCTGCTCGCCACTGGCCAGATAAATGCAGGGCCAACTGCGGCTCACCTGCTGCGGAAGCACTGGGGCCTCACGAAGAAAATGAGCACCTGAGGACAGCACGCCATGTGCATTGAGCCAGACATGCAAGGACAGATGTGGTGTGATTCCACTCACATGAGCTACCCAGAACAGGGAAATGCATAGCAATAGAAAGTAGAATGATGGCTATTGGGGGTTTTGATAGGGTATTTTGATAGGGATTGCATTGAATTTATAGGTTGCTTTAGATAATATGGACATTTGAACAATATTGATTCTTCCCAACCATGAACATGCAATATCATCAATGTTTTATAGTTTTCATTGTAAGATCTTTTACTTCTTTGGTTAAGTATATTCTTAAGTATTTTTATTTTATTTTTAGCTATTATAAATGTAATTACTTTCTTGGTTTATTTTTCTGGTTATTCACTGTTGGCAGAGAGAAATGCTACTGATTGTTTATGTTGATTTTGTATCCTGCAACTTCACTGAATTTGTTTATACATTCTAATAGTTTTTTAGTGGAGTCTTTAGGTTTCTTTAAATATAAGATCATATTTGTCTGCAAAGAAGGATAATTTGACTTCTTCCTCTCCAATTTGGATGCCCTTTATTTCTTTCTCTTGTCTGATTGCTCTAGCTAGAACAATCCATAGAACTTCTAGTACTACGTTGAATAACAGTGGTGAAGGTAGGCATCCATGTTTTGTTCCACATCTTAGAGAAAAGGCTTTAAGTTTTTCTTATTCAGTGTGATAGTAGCTGTGGGTATGTTATATATGCTTTTATCATATTGAGGTATGTTTTTTCTATAATCAGTTTTTTGAGAGTTTTTACCATGAAGAGATGTTGAATTTTACTGAATGCTTTTTCAGCATTATTTGAAATGATCGGATGGTTTTTGTCTTTTATTCTGTTGATATGATGTATCACATTGAATGATTTATGTATTTTGAAACATTCTTGCATCCCTGGGATGAATCCCAGTCTATCATGATGAATAATCTTTTTAATGTACTGTTGAATTTGGTTTGCTAGTATTTTGTTGAGGATTTTTGCTTCTATGTTCATCAGAGATATTGACCTGTAGGTTTGTGTGTGTGTGTGTGTGTGTGTCTTTGTCTGGTTTTGATATCATGGTGGTACCTGCCTCATAGAATGAATTTAGAAGTATTCCTTCCTCCTTAATTTTTTGGAATAGTTTGAGTAGGATTGATATTAATTCTTATTTGGATGTTTGCTAGAATTCAGCAGTAAAGTCACCAGGTCCTGGGCTTTTCTTTGATGGGAGACTTTTTATTACTGCTTCTATCTTTTTACTTGTTTTTATGTCTATTCAGGTTTTGAATCTCTTCCTGGTTCAATCTTGGTAGGTTGTATGTGCCTAGGAATTTGTCCATTTCTTCTAGGTTTTCCAATTTATTAGCATGTACTTGCTCATAGTAGTCCCTAATGACAGTTTGAAATGGGTAAACAGACACAGAAGCAATACTGGGAGCATTTAGCAGCATGTCGGTGAAGACTGAGTATTAGCTGCATCCCCAGCAGAAAGTGTTGGCTTCCCCGACTGCAAGTGAGGGAGAGGCGGGTGCTCACTCCTAACCTGCCCGCCTCACCGCAGCCGTCTGAGTACTGCGTCAGCACCTCCAGCGAGGTGCCCGACCCAGGATGCGGTGTCTGTCTCACACAGTCACAGCGCAGGAGCCAGGGGGCTCAGAGGAGCCGGAGGGCTTGTCCCTGTAAACCCTCAGGCATGATCAGAGGCAGAGTCCCATGGACAAGCACTGCCTCTTCTATGATAAATAAGAAATTATAAGAAAGCTCTACAGCTAGGTAATATCATTTCCTCTCTATAGCCAGCGTCAGCTTTCATGCTGTTTTATGATTTTTCCTAGACATAGATATGAGATAAGCACCTGCATGGAAAACAACCACTAACTTCATGGCACCAGGTATTAATAAAAACGGCATTTCCCCTGCACTGGTAGAGAAAGTAACTGCCTGAGCAGTTCTGGTTATCCCTCCCTCTGCACAGATAGAAAGGAAAGCAAAAAATATAATTTATCTCATTCCTTGCTTCCACTGCTGCAGAAGGTAGCTCTGTACGTGGAGCAAAACCTTATTTTATTTCTTTCTCAAAAATTGTCCATAGTACTTTCAATGTGTCTTCTGCAGACTTCTCTACCTCTCTTGACAATGAACTTTCTTTGCAAAGAAGAAAAGCAACACTGGAAGATGTATTTCTGATACCGAAGATGGCTTTCTTCTCTCTAAAGGATCATTGCTACTGCTTTAAATATTCTACTCTTAAATGTGCAGCTTGTCAAACATTTACAGACAGTGACTGAACTGCCTGTCAATCATTACTCATTATGCTATTCAGTATACACTTACTTTTCAAAATCAGATTTGTTTCCCATTTATGTTGTCTTAAAAAATCAGGTGATAAACCCAGGTTTTATAAGGTCAAACTGGATTTTACAAAAAGAAACAGTTTATTTTTTTAAAGACTTGTGTGCCTACCTATTCATTCATTCATTCTTTCATTTAGTAACTAATGAATGGAGGGTACTTTCCTAGGGCATGTGAAAAACTAAAGATTTCCTCAAAGAGATATCTGCATTCCCACGCTCATTGAAGTATTATTTACAATAGCCAAGATATGGAAACAACCTAAGTGTCTATTGATGGATGACTGGATAAAAAAATTATGGGTGTGTATGTGTGTGTATGTATGTATGAGTATATATATGTAGACACATACACACACATATATATGGTTTATATATATATGTATACACATACATACACACCCATATTATTCACCTTAAAAAAGAAGGCAATCCTATCATTTGCAACAACATGGATGGAATTGGAGGACATTTATGCCAAGTGAAATAAACAAAGCACAGAAAGACAAATACAGCATGATCTCACTTACATGTGAGATCTAAAACAGCTGAATTCACGGAAACAGAGAGTAGAATGGTGGTTACTAGGGAGGAGAAGGCAGGGAAATGGGGATACGTAGGTCAATGGGTACAAAGCTGCAGTTACGTAGGATGAACAATCTAAAGATCTAATGTACAGCAGGAACACAATAATAGTTAATAATATTGTGTTGCATATTGAAAATTTGCTAAGAGAATAAATTTTAGGTGCTCTTGTCACACACATACACACAAAAGAGATAACTGTGGAAGGTGATGGGATGTGTGAAATTGCTTACCTGTAGTACTCATTTCACCCTGTGTGTATATATATATATATGTGTGTGTATATATAAAACATCATGTTCTACATCTTAATACAGTTAAAAAAGAAAGAAAAAAAGATCTCATTTTTAAATGTGTGTATGTCACGTGAAACATCTTGTCCCCTAACTTGTACATGCTGCTACTAGCCAAAGAAGTTCACCTCCCAGGAACTGTGCTTGATTTGCTCTGCGCACGCACAGGTGAGCACACCCTTGAGGGATGAGACAGCTTAATTATAAGGGTGGCATGTCAGTCACCCCCTTTCCGGGTAGCTGAGCAAACACCTGCATGGCTGTGACAGTGTCTCAGAACTGTAGCCCGTGCACCTGGCTGTCCTTCCTCCGCCCTGCGGCAATGTTGCTGGCTTCTGACCCAGGGTCTCCTGCAGCCTTCACCTACCAAACTCTGCCCTGAACGTGGCAGTGTGCCTTCTGGAGAGCCGGATCTTGGAGTGGCAGAACTAACACACAAATGCAGGCTACAAAGTCGAGCCTGAGAAGCCCATCTTAGGAAACATGCTTGTGTTTCTATAGTCTCCGGCACTGCCCCTTGCCTGCCTCTCTGTGCAGCTATCCCTGTGACATCTTCACAACCTTGTCGTATCCACACACTGCCTGTGCAGTGAAGTGAGGCATTCTCAAGGCTAGAGATGTGTCTGCAGAATGGTTTTTCAGGACAGTTCCTCTTGTCCCTGTCTTAAGTCTCTCATCTTGTGTTCCTCACCGTGTGGCTGCCCCCACCCCACGGCAGCTCTGGGATCGCAGCAACAACACCCCACGCACAGCGCGCTTCATACCGGATGCCCCCGGTAGGCCAGTCCGGCCGCCCCTGCGCAGGTGCCTCGGGCTGACTGATGCAAGTCTCCACTCCAGCCTGGGGTTTGAAAGTCTTTCCGGAGCTCCAGAGCTCTCCAGGGAATTATCGTTGTCCAGACACGGCACATCTTCCAGCTGTTCAGTCTGAATCAAGCCCTTACCAGAAATGCCCACTTCCTTAGCCTATTTTTCAGTACCTCTTCATGCAAATTTCTGCTCTCATCCCAGATCCAAATGTCACTCCTCACCTTCCATCCACCTCCTCTTGCCCCCTCACTGCCTCTGGGTCCATCTGGCCAATTCCTCCTCCCTACCTTTCAGGGCCCCATCTAGCAGGCCCTGCCCCCCGCCCCTCGTGACTTCTCTACAGGCTGCTGTCACTGCCTGTAGCCTGTCCCAGGTTGACTTGATACGGATGCACCAGCTGTCTGTCACCTATGCACCGCTGGGGACTCCTGGAAAGCAGAGACCTGCCTTTGGGCTCCGAGCATCCAGCAATGTACCAGCCACAGCTTTGTGTTCCATGAATATTTACTTTTGCTGAACAAATATCTTCTACTTTATGAAAACTATGATATTATTATTAAAGGATATATGGTCTGGCACCACGACCTGACTTTACACTTCTGGAAAGCAAGGATGACGTCTCATAATCCTCTGCATTTCCAGTAGCTAGTGAGGTCTCCAACACATGAAGTGTCATAGCCCCTTAGGGGTGACAACGAGGATGGTGATATGAGAATACTAACAAGGATGTGTCTCAAAGTGCACTGCTGGGCCCAGTGTGTGCTTTAGGGGACATACCAGTAATGATATTGATATAGTAAGAGTGGCCATTGGTTTGATATTTACAAAATGCCCAGGACTGTCCTAAGTGTGGTGGGAACATTGGTTCCTTTTGTCCTCGGAAGCACCTTGGCAGAGAAGTCTTGGTTCTCACTTTCGAGAAAGTGAAAATGGAGCCTGGGGACGTTTAATGAAAATATCTCCCAAATTGCACAGCCGGCCAGCTGGGGAGCCGCGGTTTGCAATCAGGCTCTGTAAACTGCAGGGCAGGACACCTCACTTCCTGCAGGCTCCTTAGTCTGAGGGTCCCAATATCCCTCGTGACTTCCCTGCAGACAGCCCACGTCACTTCGGTAGCCGCCACAAGCAAGGAAGTGGAAACTGCTCCAAGGAGCCACTCTCTCAAGGTGGCTTCCAGAAAGCATCCTTTTCCTTAGAGGAACTACTGCTTGTAGCCATTGGATGCTGACTTTGACCAAGCACGTGGTGTCGCAAAGGAGCAATGGGCAAGTTTCCAAAATTCCAGAGGACGGGCCATGGGAGGGAAGGATGCCCTGCCTCAGCCCGGGGCTTACCATGTTGAACACGGCCATGGTCAATACGATGGCTGTGGTGACAACGGTGAGAAAGATCCGAGGCCAGAAACGGTTGGTGATGATGCCTGAGGACTTCAAAAGCCACATGAGAAGGGGAGAGGCTTTTTTGCTGCATTGCTAGAGGAGAGAGAAAGAAAAAGAAAGGTGTTGCTATTTTATGCATTCTCTTCATTTTTTTAATGACAATGTTTAAAACCACAAGAAGCACCAACACCGTTCATAGACTAAACAGGTGAATTCTGTCCTCCCCTGGGGACCTGTACCAAGTCACAAACCTTATTAAAATTATGTTGGCATTATTGCTACAAATCGAGAACAAACTGAATTTCTGTGACCAAGGTATGAGGTGCTTGTACATCTTTTAACATAGACCTGAAGTTACGTTTTTAAGTTATTCTTTTGGCAAAGGAAAAATGTTAGTTAATTAAATCAGCCTGAGGGAGATGTTGGGTCTCTGATCACAGCTAGGATGAAAGTTATCACAAATTCAGCTGATTTATGTAGAAAACGGATCAACCTGTCTCCCACCCCTTCCATTGCTGCATTATCTGGTCATGAGAATACAGTCCGGACCACTGTACCTACAAGGACGACATCGAAAGTTCTAGGGCACGAGGTTGATGGCTTCACCTCAGCCCCTCTCGTGGGGCCTTTTTCCCACACGGAGAAGCTCTTTTTAAAAAGAAATTTCCAGACAAGTTTTAACAGTGTTGAGAAACACATAATATAAAGTTTACCCTCCGAACCATTTCAAATGTTCAGTTCAGTAGTGACAACTATATTCACGTTGTTGTAAACATCTCTGGAATTTTTAATCTCACCAAACTGAAACCTTGAACCATTGAACAACTTCCTATCTCTCCCTCCTCTGGGCCCCGGGCAGCCACCGTTTTACTCCCTGTCCCCTTAGCTTTGAGGGCTCTTGACACATCCTGGGAGTGGAATCATGCAGCAGTTATCCTTTTGTGACTGCCTCACTTCTCTCAGCATAAGGTCAAGTTTCATCAGCATTATAGCAGGGTTTCCTTCTGTTTAAAGGCTGAATAAAATTTCACTGTATGTATCGATCACTTTTTTAAAAATCTATTCATCTGTCAATGGACACTGAGTTATATGGGCGTAGGTGAAGCTCTCTCCACATGAGAAGGAATCGAGGCCTTTAGTGAACGGTGACCAGCACCCTCTGCCCACGTGCCCTGGGCCAGGTGCTGCTCTGCCGGGTCTCAGCGGACGGGCCCAGCCAGCCAGAGGGCCACCGCTGCAGGGAGGCGCCCTGGAAGATCTCACCGTCCTCCAGGCGAGGGGGCAGAGGCACAGAGACCTGCACTGAGGTGTGAGTGACACCAGCTCTGCCCGTGCAGGTGCTGCCCTGCGTAACTATGCTATCGCATGTGACAGGCAGGACATAAGAGTCCTCCAGGGATCGACATCCTAACCTTCACGCTACAGAGACTGTGCTCCCAAGGCTGTGTGTCTCCGAAACAAGAAAAAAAAAAATGACGATTTGAAAAAATTCAGAAGAAGGAATAAATAAATTATACTCTTTGACTTGTGCCACTAAGTTAATCAATGGTGAAGCTGGTGTGACATCAACAGAGCTCAAATAAAGAATACTCCCGAGTAGCACTAATAAGCGGCACTTTTATTTCTCTACCTGTTTTGCGTTTTCTTTTTGCATCTTTCCTAAAAATACTGTTGCCAAAAGCACTGCTGTATGTTAAATGTCGGTGCAATTAAGTGAGATTCTACAATACCGGATGACAGGAGGTCAGAGGGTAAAGAACCATCCGGTGGTCGGGGTTAGAAGCCCCGGAGCTGTCAGACTTTCTGTGAGTTAATTGTCCTCTCTGGTCTCGATTTCTTCATCTGAAATGGGGATAATGACAGCACTTGCCTCCTTCATCTTTCCAGAGGGTTAGAGGAGCTAGATAAAGTGCTTAGAACAGGACTTATAAATGTTGGTGCTTCTTGTTATTTTAATGAAGAAAATATAATATTTCTCAGAAACATTTTAATGTCTAAAAATCGATTTGCTGTATATCTATATAAACAACAACAATAAAATCCCCTCCTTTCTCCTCTTCCCACTATGGTCTTTTTTTCCTCCTAGTTCCTGATATAAAAAGACAAAGACTGCCTACAGCACACATGTCTCATGGATGTACACGCAGGGCAAGGTTTCTGGCTCACTCCTTGGGCTGGTTTTCCTGGGCCCTTCCCGGACTTCCCTGAGCACCTGTCCTGGAGCCCCAGCTGGTGTGTCCCAGGCTGCAGGGGCTGCGAGGAGCAGAATCAATGTCTGGCAGCAGGGGGCGCACTCGGCCCAGCTCTGCAGGACATCTTCCCACTAGCAACCCGGGAGCCAGATCTGCACTTCAGGCTTCTGTGCAAGAGTGGGTTTGGATAGGGGTTGGTGGCATTAAATTTGTCATCCAATAAGATGCGCTTTAATGCTCTGAGCATGCAATACCTTAGAGGGTCATTTAGCCAGAGAACATTCACCTGCAAATATTTACTATTATTGCTTAAGCATGCTACTTCTAATAATATTAATATCACAGAACACAATCAGACTTGTGTTCTGTAGGAGAGGTTATAATAACATGTAAAAAGACAGGATTTAAATGGAATATCATATTCATCTCGTTCAGATTCCACGAAATGAAGCCACTGGGTTTGATTCTGGCAAATTCAGACAATATTTATGCATGTGCTTCCTGATTGACTAGGATTAGTGTCTTTCTTTAAGAGAAAATCATTAAAATCAATCTTGTGTGTGTGTGAAACTGTGATAATTTCTATACAAAGAAATTACCGACAGATACAATAAGGAAAATGTTAAGAGCAGACAATAAAAAAGTTTATCACTTCAGGAGAAAATTTAAATCTAGCTCAGATTTCATATCATGGCAGTTAGGTAAAATATGATCTAGTTATTACACACATATTTTTGAAATTATAAAATTAAAACAAGTTACACTGCTCAAATTTTTAGAAGAATACAGGGTGATAATCTTGCCAAATATGCTATCTAATAGGAATATATTATATCCAGTCATTTACTGAAACAGATGTGAACAGACGTGGGCAGATGTGCAGGAATTCTCTCTCTGTTCCTGTGACATGCTGGGCAAAATGACAAATCAGTGGTGCCCAGTGCTGTTTACCAGATGTGTGAGGTCTGGCACACGTGGGTCAGGACAACAGATCTGGATGCACTTGGTCAGTTCCTTTTCCCACATAGTTCCCGTGTATACTGTAGAGTCTCCCCGTGCAATCAGTCTTAACCTTCTGCCAAATAGTCATCATTCCCAAGGTCAGGGAGGCAGGCAGCTCTCTCTCCCTGTCGGTCCCCAAGTGGAGGTTCTGAAGTATAAAAATCGGTACACCTTGCTGTTGGCAAGGACAAGGGAGTAGAAGATGACAGGGATGTGACAGTCCCAGTGACAATGAGGAAAGAGCAGGAGGGAGATAAAGTTGTTGGAGTGGAACAGAAGAAACCAACGATGGGAATAAGAGAAGAAAAAAGACTGAGATCTTGAAAGGAAGGAAGCTGATTAAGAAAAAAAAGAGAACGTTGATTCAATTTGCAGCCCTGTGTAAAAATTACACCTTGGCTCTTGATAAGCTCATTTGCTGCAGTTTATTCTGTTTTTGGTTAGGTATTAAAATAAAGGCCCTGGTAGAAAAACGTTTATCAAAGCTCAGACCATCCTAATTAAACGTTATAAATGATAACATCTCAAGAATATTTTGGCCGTTATTCAGAAGATGCTATTCGACTGAAAATGAGAAAACGCCTGCTGTGAGCCCAGTGCAGTTGAGTTACTCGCTTTGGTCTTTGCTTTAACTCCTGGCCTCATTTCAGCTCAATCTGTGTCCTGCCTTTCTTGATCATCAGTGTCAGTCTCTGTGTCCTACGATTGGCTCCTACAGTGAGCTCACCGTGCACCTTCTAGAAATGCTCGTCTGTGACTTCCACATTCACCCACAACAAACATGGGATTGGGACTGAATGTAGTGGAAGATGTAAAAGAAGAAGGAATACAGATTTATAGGAAAACCCTATCCTAGACTGGTGCTGGGATGATGAGCAGTGGGGTGTGGTAGAAAAAGCACAAGACGAAGGCCAACGTCCTTAATCCAGAACACGCGGCTTCTCCACATAAGAACAAAATGTTCATACATTTTATTTGGATTAAAAAAAAAACAAGGAAAAAAAATCCACCAAAAAGTTAGCCTGTCTGTTTCCCTCCTCTCTGTCCTCCCCCTCCCTTCTTTCTTTTCTTCCTTATCTTGAACCACTTGCACGGGAACAACTGGTAGTCTCTCAATCTAAAATTAATTCTTCATAATTTAAGTGAATAATTCTAAAAGTAGACTGCATTTACAATTTCATTAGTGTCCATTTTAAAAATAATATGAGATACCTGAAAAGAAGTAGAAGTTTATATTAAGTGAAGTTTAATAAAATGAAAAAAAAATTCAGAAAAGTTATAAATAACCAGAGTGGCCGAGTGGCAAACTTTTATTATTACAAAAACAAAGCCCATGTTAAAGTCTTGCCTGGAAAACATGGTGGTTAAGTTTGTCATATGAACATATGTTTTTGCGTATTTGCCTAAAGGAACATCTACTCTGGCATTTTAATTGGCTGAGGATTGTCATTCTGAATGGCAGGAACAAGCTGGAGCAATAATTACTTGTAACATTTAATGTTACAAAGACTGTCACATGTACTTTGATTCTCTAATTGTCCTTGAATTTCCCACAGGAAGATTTCTTTTTCATTTTCATCAATCATATTCCACAAAAGCAACCTGTTTCTTTCTCATGCCCTGGGTAAGCCACATTCCTTGATCATTGCTCTACTGCATGGAGCTTACAGCACTGTCCATGTTGTGTTGTCTTTGCTGACATATTTGTCTTTGGCCACTTGCAGAGCTGATTGAGGACAGTGACCACATCTCACTATCTTTGTGTTCCCAGAGGCCAGCGCACTGTGTGTCCAATAGTGGGAACTTAAATGCTTGCTGGATGCATTCACTGTCTTAATGATGGACCCAAAGGGAATTGTCAGGGGACAGAAGCAGAGAGGGAGCTCAGTGTTAAAGAGGCTGAGGCTTTGGGGTTAGTCCAGGATGCCCTGGAACAGGACACAGGCTACGGCACCTAGGGGGTGAGCTCTTAACACCCACAGGGGAAAGAAGGTGCCGCCTTGCTCTTGCAAAAGGGGGGCAGCCAGGACTGTGGCCCCAGAACAAAACCCGGAGCCTCAAAAAGCTGTTCTTTTTCTATGGAGAAGTCTGGCAGAACTCCACTCGCTAGTCCAAGAAGTACCAATGAGTTTCTAACTATAAATCCAAACTCTAAATATGGATGTAGGTTTGAAATTACATTATTTTGATTCATAATGAGAATCCCAAAGTGAGGGTTTATTAATCAGGTCAAAAACCAGAGAAAGTCCTGGAGGTTCTGGCAGAAGCAAGAACAACACAGCTTATAAATGGTCCTTCAAGTGACACCTCAGAGTGCAGGGACGTCCCCATTGGAGTTGGGGCAGTTCCTACTGAACATGACCTCCCAAGAAAACCAAATTACGAACTACATAAGGCAGTGGACTATATGAGGAAGAGTCAACACAGATAACAGGTAGTAGAATGAGCACAGCAAGATCTTCGGATATTACAACAATCTGAAATGGCCTATAAAATAAGATTAAAGTAACAAAGGAAGGATTAGAATCCATAGAGAACAAGCAGGTTGTTAAGAGAGAATAATAGGCATATGTTTAAAATAAGCCATATGGAGTCTGTAGAGATGAAAATGTAGATATTGAAATTAAAAACTCAATGGCTATGGAGGGAATGCACGAACTGTTCCCAAATGGCTGAAGATGGTCAGGTAGATCTCAGGAAATAACCCATAAAACACAAAAGGGTACAGAGATGAAAGATAAAAAAGCAACACTGAGACACAGGAGACACAATGAAGAGATCTGACATACCTCTATTGGAAGTTTGAGAAAAATAGAAAAGAAAGACTACAGAAGAGACAAAATACAAGGAGATATCAGGCAATGACATTGTGGACTGGAGCAGGATGTACGGTCTGTGGTTGGGAGACATGCTGAGTCCCAAATAGGAAACATGAAAGTCAACTTACACATCAACACGCAGCATCCACTGCCCACAAAGACAGTGAGCAAATCCTGCAGAAACCTACCGAGATTGGGGACCGAGGGACGACAACCAGGCAGACAGTAGACTTCTCCTCAGTACAACAGAGGCCAGAAAATTATGAAACCATGTTTTTAATATGTTAGAAGAAATATAAATTATTACTATATAATAATGAAAAAATAAAGACTTTTTGAAATAGCCAAACTGAGTGGCTATATTATTCACAAGCTCTCATGGAGAGAATTATAACAGGAAATGCTTTAGTAATATGGAAATCGAACCCTGGAGGAAGGAACAGTATTTAGAAAAAACAGGGAGCAAAGAAATTGTTAAACAAAAACAATAATAATAATAGTAATGAATAATGTGAACAGTTTAAATTTAGAAGAATTTAAATGACATTAGCGTAAAAGATGAAATGATCAGACTTAAAGCACTGAGAGTATTGTTCAATAAGAAGATGCAGATATTCAGGGACCTTGTTAATCACGTGCACATGGTACATATTTTAAGGTAATAACTGAAAAAACAGACTAGAATGTACAAATTCCAGGTCACCAGAGGGAATAAAAGAGAATTAACTCTGTAGGTCCAAGAAAAGACAGAAGAGGAGGAAAAATAAGTAGAAGCAAGAAAGATATGAATACATGGTCGATTTTTAAAAAGTAAAATAAGATTGTAGTAGCAATTATAATACACATAAATGTATTATACTTGCCAAGTAAAAGAGACAGATTTCTGGATCTGGGAAAATAACATACAGCTAGATGTTGTTTACCGGAGATACACCCCAAACTTACATAATGACAAAGAAAAGCTGAAAGTAAAAAGATGGAAAAAGGAACACCAGGAAAATTCTAACCCAAAGAAATATGGTAGAGCTATATTGACATTAGAGAAAATAGACTTCAAGGGGAAAACACCGCTGTGGGGTAGAAAGCTTTTCTATTAGCTGGTGTGTGACCTACTTTTCCTTTCCCACACTGACCTCTATATCTGTGCTTTCATCTCTGCCTGGGACGAGGTTGGGGGCTGGCACCACATTATCTCTGCTGTACAAAGCACAAGGTAACAACGTCGGAAGAAAAATTTCTTCTGACATTTTCTGGCATTTTCATTTGCTGTATCTAGCATACTTGTTCTAAAGATGTTCCTGGGGTTTGTTTGGCTTTTCTTAGTGATATTTTTGGTTCTAGTTACTCTCTCATATTTGTTACCAAGATGTAAGTCCACCTCAGGTGGCTCAGAAGGTTAAATCTGACCGTAAATCTGCCCTTACTATTATTACTACTACGATGATGACAACTGTTATTATTCTTTTATTGCTGATTGTAATGAAAATGTGAACTTGAATCTTTTATTTTAGTCTTAGTTTCTACCTAGATAAAATGGATTGTTTTCATTATCAAATAAAATAATATGTATGAAAACACTTGAAGGACATTCATATGTGTAAAACCTTTTTGCAAAGTATTATTATTAAGGGTACTTTCTACTAGACTATTGTAGTGTAAATTCAATTATAAATTAGCTTTTTCTTTCATTTTATCAAACATCTTTTAAGATGAATTTACACTTTGCCCAGAACCTAGTTTTAAGTAAATCGTACCCAACAGTTGAATCATGTTTTAGGAAACCAGACTAGAGGCGAACACGAAGGAGCTGCTCTGTGAGGTTACCTGGACTTACCAGTGTGATTCTGATCAGTGGGTGCTCAGCGGTCACCGCAAGGCAACCTCAGTGCCACGCTGGTCCGTCCCTGCCTGGTGCCGGGCACCTGTTTGCCAGTGGCTCTCTCCACATGCAGCCTGGCACCCGCTAGAACCTGCCTCAGGGGACACCAGCTTGCTGTACACCACTGGGAAAGCTTCACAGCACCTGGGAGCCTCTGTCTCCTTAAACTGTAGAATGGACCTTCCCTCCCGGCACTCTTGTGGGTACCAATGGGCCCGGAAATGCCAGGTGTCCCGCAGAGTAGGCAGGTATTTTTAACCTAACATTCACCACTTACAAACTGCGATGTGGCTGGAATCAGAACCACTCTCGGGGACCTTGCCCACCATCAGCAATGTGGACTGATCGCACAGGTTCCCACTCAAGGACAGGAAGCCTTTGCAGGGCCCAGCAGTCGCACACTCCTGACTCTGCCCCAAAGCCTCCATTTCCACCGCCAGGAGGTCCGATTACAGCTCCTTCTGCATTATGTTTTCGTGGAGAGAAAACTTCTACTCGAAATGACTGGAAATGGAAACTCACTTATGCACGTGGCACCTCTGGAGTCCTGGGTCCCTCAGCCACAAAATGAGGGGCTGGGCGAGCCGTCTCTGGGCTCTCACCCAGCTCTTGAGTTTCACGGTTCTGAAATGCCGAGCACCTGGTGAGGCACCTGCGGCAGGGGTGCCTGGGGACACCTGGCGAGGGAGGGAGGACTCCAGCACGCAGGCGCGGAGGCGCAGGCCGGGAGCCCCCAGAGCGCTGGGCTGGAGGAAGCAACCGTGAGCTGGATGCAGAGTTTCAGCTCAAAAGGAGTCGAGTGGGGGTGAGGACGGGGGTGGGACGTTTTCTGAGCAGTGGTGCCAGGAAACTGCACTTGGGTGCGACCCAACATTCCTTCAAGCTGACGGCTATTAAATATTTATCTTGTGTCTCAAGTGCCCTAAGTACCATCACCAGCAAAACAGGGCTGCAGCGAACTCACTGAAGATCTTTCCAACTAAAAGAATAAAAGTAATAATGCAAAACAGGAACCTGGCCCTGCCAGCACAAGGGAGCTGGCAGGGGAAACGCGGGGCTCCTCAGAGTTGGATTATGAAATTGAGAAGATTATTTCCAAATGAGGAGACAGCATGCAGCATGTCTGAGTCAAGGGATCAGGCGTATATGACCAAGAAATTTCAATGCAGCATGACCAAGGCTGCCACCGGCTCCCCACTCCTCTCAGTCACACGTTCATTCATACATAGAACCTGTCCCCATGCTAGGACATCCGGAGAAGGTACCTTAGGGCACATCTAACTCTTCCAGAGAACGGTTGGCAACTGTGAGATGAAGGGGGTGCTACGCAGAGCCAGAGGGGTGGAGGAAGGAAAAGACCCCATGAAAACAATATAAGAAGTCCAGTAGTGTTTACTTAGCAGCTACATATTAAACAGATCCATGTGATCGCACCCTGCCGGATTCAGTGAGGGGATAGAGAGCAAGTTTAGGGAACCCTTCTTGTCTTAAGGAACTTAGTTACATGTAAAGGGAAATAACAGAGAAACATTAGAGGTCTAGGTGAGATGTTATATAATCGAGGCTAAACCATGTAGCACAACTAAGTCTCATGGGCCTATCACAGGGCTTGGACTGGTGTCAGAGAAGGTTTCTGGGAAACCTGAGCCCATTCCCATGGGCAAGAACTGAGGAGTGTGGGACACAGGGGCAGGGAGGCAGCGGGCACACCTAGGGTAGACACCAAGGCGGGGGTGGGCTTCTCGTGGGAATGATAATAAAAAAGACATTCTCTGACATATTTTTCAGAATGTGTCACTGAAAAAATATCTGTCTGATTTTTCTACCAAAAGGAAAAATAATTGCATCTCATTATCACTGTTATTCTTTTGCCCATTTTGGTGTTTTTCTTCCTTTTTATCAAACCCAGCTGTAAGGTGACCAACCAATTTGATTTACTTGCATTGCATATTTTGTACAACAGAGGGTGACAAAGGCAAGCGCTTGGAAGCAAAATGTCGGCCGAGCTTACTTTTTTGCAACTTCCTTTGTAAAAGTATTTTATTTTAATTCTTCCCACAAAGAATTTAGGACTGATATTATTAGCACTAACACTGCCTTTGTCATTTAAGTTTTCAGAAGGTTACCATATGTTAATAGAAAGTAAATTTAGAGTATTAAATACTTTTCATAAACTCAATATTTAATTCGTAAATAAATGCAAATCGTTATAAAACCTCATACAATTGTAGGTTATTAAGAAGCCCAGGAATGGGCAGTCAGGATGTAGCCATGCTTCTCCACGACCACTGTGGAGTATCTGTAATAGGCAGAGTTTTTGACCGAATTTGGAGGGTAAAGTACAAAGTACACTTAAGCCTTCTGAGATTGGCTATGTTTGATGCTGAGAGTTGAAAAATCCATACAGAATGGTTTAAATAGTAAAAAGAACCTATTATTGCAAAGAGAAGAAATCCTTCTTGAATTTTTCGTGGATTACAATTGGACCAAGGATGACGGCTGGCCACTTGGGGGAGACTCATTGGTGGATCCTATCCATTCGAGTTTAGCAAGGCCCGATGTCTTCAAGATTAGCCTTCCTGGCTACTCTGGCATAATACAAGCTTCTTGTGAGGAGGGGGTGGGCATCAATTCATTTGTAGCCTTGAAATTTGCTCACTGAGACACCACACAGTCAAAAAGAACTTTCTAGCACGTGGTATGTGGGTGCCAGGGTCTTGGGGAGCCCCGGGAATGAGAAAAGATGGGGAGCTGTAGATGTATTCTTGACAGTTTGTGGGGGCCCCAGGCTGGCCCAGGAGGGACCAAGAGGTATGACAGGTAGATTCCAGCGAGGCTGCAAGGAGAGACATCACATAAGAGCAAAGCTTTCCCACAAAGGCAGCACAATTGTTCTTGAAATCCTTTTATCTGCCCCAAGATCCATCTTTCTTTTATAACAACTGGTGTAAAGAAAATAGCCTGAAACCCTAAAAATACATGGTGCCCCAATGCCCAAGACTGGATTCCTTGTTATAGAAAATGAAAAATATGGCTAGTTAGGCACAATGATGTAAACTGATTTAATTAGAACTAGGTTGGGATTTCCAATGGAACCACGAAGGATGGTTCCTGTGCTGAGAAATGTCTGCAGAGGTCTTTTGGGGACAAGGAAAAGAGAGGGTGGAGCCTGTGTGCTTTTCCACGCAAAGGATGATTCTGGGAACAAGGAAAACCAGGCCTCTTTATAAAGTCGGCATTTTAGAACTTTGCCAAGGATTCCCATGAGTCTTTCAGAGTGGTTCATTATTCGCCAAGGCCCCTCCTCTCTACAACCCGTAATGTCTTCAGGGAATTTCAAGAGGCTTGAGATGTTATATATGCATTTGAGTAAATCAGAAACCACAGTCCCAGTTTTGCAAGAGTTGTCAATGAGATTTGAAACATCTAAACTATCATATAGTAAACAAAATCCACAAACGTTTGCAAAGGTGCAAGGCACTGAAGACAGGGTGCCTGTTGCTGAAGGACAGAGATGAGCTTTGGAATCTTAACCAGTGTTGGCCTAAAGATTTCAACACATCAGACCGGCATGTGATGGATGGCCCAGGGCCCCAGGACTACTGCTTCTCAGAGCCTTTGAAGGGAAGATGAGGATTTTAAGAGGCCATTATGGCACTGGTGCTGTTGCTGAAGTAACAGTATGTCCTTTGAAAAGTGTAATGACATAACAATGAAGACTCCGATGCACAGTGTAAACCCTTGCAGAACAAGAAAAGTGCTTTCATAGATGTCATCGGAGCCTCCCAATGGGTATAGTACAACCCAGAGAGGTGACAGGTAGACCACAGATTTGAGGCTGTTTCCTGGTGGCATCATCTAAACGGCTTGTGAAACTCTAACTGGCAGAAGAAATCATGATTTTGAAAATATGAAAACATCTATGGTATTTTCTATAATATAACCCTAGACAGCACATAAAGTGGCATCCATTGACAAATGTTGCAAAGATTATTCCTATTTATTTTTTGTAATAGATTATGGTCATGTTAAAATTTGGATTAAAAAGACTCTCTGAACCTTCCCCCGAGGATGCCCATGAGCTCTGCTCAGGAAACCTGGCTCAGGTGGCCTCTCGGTTTCAATGCACCTCCATGGAACCAAACGAAACACAGCTTATGTTGGGGGACCTCTTTCCCACTGCTGGCTTTCTCAGGATGCTCTCAAAGAGCCAAGGCCAACGAGCAACACTTGCTTTGACTCAAGAATAAACTTAGATTTAATTCTTTATCTAGAATTAGCATTCAAGCCATAGAGTATACAATGATTGGCTTAAATTAAAACACTAAAAAAAGATATGTTAACATTTTCTTTCTTCAGATACTCCAAAATCTTATATCTTGAAAGTGGATGTGAAAGCTGCATCAGGTTTAAATTTTAACTCCCCTGTACACGGAAAGCCTCCCAGACGCTTGCACTTGCTGCTGCACGTGCTCTGACAGCTTAGGGGAGATGATAAAAAGTACCCACAGGAACAAATAAGCAAAAACACGATTTTATACTGTGATATCCGATATTGCAAACAATCTTCGAATTAGTGTCTTGGTTGTGCAGGAGCTGCCTCGGTTTACATTCTGGGGCTGTTGGCTTGAAGGGTGTGTGTTTCTTTACCGGGATCTGTAGCTCTAGAAATGTGAATCACCAAGCTCCCTGGTTTAGAAAGTTTTTAGTAAGAAATCAGTTTTCATGAAATGCGCACACCTTCAGCGAAGGTCCATATTTGCAGTACCTACCAAAAGCTGTCCAGCAAAGCAGACGAAGAGGATGAAGGCAAGCAAGAGAAACGCGGCTCCAAAGGAAATCCCGAAGGTGGATGTTCTACCAGAAAAGAAAAAGGAACAGGTTAGTGTGGAGGTAGTTTCTGGACAGCTACGAGTAACGCTTTTGGATTACTGAGGGCTTAATTCAATGAACACTGCAATCCTCAGTAATTTTTTGGTAAAGAGGAGCTAAAACAAACCAAACACGTGTCCATAGGAAAGTGTCTATAGTTGCGGCTGATCAACTTGTCATCACTCATTAAAACTGCTCTGTAAGCATCGGTTCTTTATGAAAGAAAAACAACCCTTTTAAATGGCTCGCCTATGTCCCTGGCACGTTCATGCCACACTTGGCCACATCCCTCAACTTGGTGGCCTCTTCCCTGCCAGTGAGGTCCTGGCGGCTGCCGCCTCCAGGGCAGCCTCACCCCGATGGCCGGGATGACCTGAACCCCAGCCCTGCTCCCGTCGACCCAGGAAACACTGAGTCCTCCCCAGCCCCAATCCCACCCAGCCAGATTCAACCTATTCCGTTGCACACAGTTGCAGCTAAAGGTTTCGTGAGGCTTTTAGAGGCTCGAGCAAGCCAACGAGCACAAAAGCGTCCCAGGATCACGTGAAAAACACGCCCACTAAGCTACAAATTCTGCCACTGACAGATTCCAGGTTTATTTATAAGAATCATATGCATTTCTGAGAGGTCCTTTAAATAATTAAATAATTCAAAGCCTTTTAAAAACTCCCTTTAATCCAAGGATAGAAAGTTGCAGGAGTATAAATAGGGCTGCAGCACAATGAATCGTGGAAAATGAAATTGAAGTGGAACATCCCCGGGAGAGGCCGGCTGGTGTCTGAGACCAAAATGAGAGCTTATGCCGATGAGGTCGGCTGGAGCTAGTGAGGAAACAGAAGACCTGGCACTGAGACGAAGAGCGGCCCTGATGTGACGCTGTACAGAACAGAAGAACGAGATGCCAGTCGGCGACAAGCCGGAATGCCCCGGCACGCACAGCTGGCAGCCCTGCAGGACTGGAAGTGCAGTAAGCGGTCAGGGCTCTGAGTAATCCCCGTGCTAAGGCGGGAAGGCACCGCTGCCCTCACTGTCTCAGACACCTAGAGATGATTCCAGGGGACGCACAGCCAGCAAGATCGACAAGAACCTGAGTTAGCCAACACTTGCCCCGACCCAGTGACGTACAGTGCACTGAGTCACGTTCCGGACACGATTCACAGGCTTTGCTCACATTTTATGGTGGCAATGAGACTCTGCTGGAGGGTGTATATGCACCAAGCACACCCGGATTGGTGACTCATCTCGTGGCCAGGACCACACTAGGCTGCTGTGATACAACAGGAGTAAGATGCCAGTCCTGCAGGGGTGAGGGGTGTCCCGGCCCACACCTCAGAGACATGGAGGGGCTCTCGTCCTTATCCCTGAGACTAAAGGGGACCACAGTGATTCACCTGCTGGGCTTTGGTTAGCCATCTTCTCCCCTGGTTTTTACAAGAGAGCTAAGACAGGTTTTCTTTGACTCTATGCTCTCCTAGTTTCTTTTTGGGTAGAGGTGATGCCAGCCTCATATGGCTGAATTTGGAATCTTTTCATCTTTTTCTTAGGCCTGGAACTGTTTAAATACTGAATTAATGATCTCTTCTTGAAGGTTTGGTAAAACTCAAATGTATTAAATAAAACCTCTGATGATGGGGATGGTGATGAGGATGATGGAAGTGATGAAGATGACCATGCTAACATAGAGTATTTTTATGTGCCAAGTGCTGTTGTGATATATATATGTTATACATAATGTACATAAACACATATATACTTCACTTTATTCTCACAATAATCCTACATAGTGTTATTATTACTACCTCATTTACCAAAGAGAAACTGAAGCCCAGAGAAGTTTAGGAAACTTGCCTGAAGTTATATCTCTACTAAGTGGTGCTGTCAGGATTTATGTCTACCCAATTGTATTCCTGATTATATTCTGTTTTTAAGAGTAGACATGTCACATTTCTGCCATATGTATTGGTTCCATTTTTTGAGTCAATTTTGATAATTTTGCCAGAGAATTATCCATTTCATTTAGATTTTTAATTGTAAGATATCATGCATAATATTTTCTTATAATTTTAAGTCTCCATATTTGAAGTAATTTCTTCTTGTGCTTAAAGTTATTTTTCTCTTTTTTTCTCTAGATCAGACTTTTGAAGCTTTGCATGTTTTGTTGATTTTTTCAAAGAATGAATTCTTGGTTTATTATTAAGGTCTATTCTTTCTGTTCTTTCACTATATTATTAGTTTCTGATTCAACTTTTAAAACTTCCTTTCTTCTTTATTTAAACTTTTATTGTCCTTTTTCTTGATTGTCATTTATTGCCAATCTTTTATATTTTCTAATAAATGCATTTAAGGACATAAATATTCCAATAATTACTGCTTTTGCCCAATCCCACAGCCTTTGATTTATAGCTGCTCATTATTGCTCTCTTCTAAAAAGCCTGTAATTTCAATTCCCATTTCCTTTTGACAAAAGAGCAATTCAGAAGTCTGATTTCTAAATTCTACAAGGATATTATTGTTGGTGGGCCCTTGTTATTTCTAATTTCATTAGATTTCATCATAAATTGTAGCCTCAATTATTTCTGCTTTGACAATTTATTTTTCTTCTGGGGTATGATAAACATGTTCTATTTCTACTATGTTTTATGGATTTTTAAAAAAGGATATGTATTTTTTTTTTTTTTTTGCTGGTAACAAAGCGTGTTCTCTAAATCTGTCTATTGACTGAACCTGACAAGTTAGTCAAATCCTCAATGTGCTGACTTACTTGATCTGTCAGTGTGAGAATGTACTAACATTTCCAGCTAGGATTGTGAGTTTGTCAATATACCTACACATTTTAATAAATTCTGTCCTATTTATTTCAAAGAAATGGTAGAGTGCATAAAGATTTATGATTGTTAAATTTTCTTGGTGACTGCATCATAAGAAAAATCTTTCTTTTTTTAATGCTGAATGCCTTTCACTTGAATTCTATATTATCAGAAATATATATTATTGCAGCTTCTTTTATTGTGTAAGCTGTTTCCTGGAATATCTATTCTCCATCCTTTATTTCTAACCTTTCTCTATCTTCTTATTTTAGCTAAATCTCCTCTACAAAGTACAGATGTGGCCTTTGGTTTGTAGTACCAACCTTTTAGCTTCTTTCCATGAACAGGGCATTTTTATCTATTCACAATTATAAAATTTGTCAATATTTGACCAGTACATTCCATCTATTTTCTTAAAATGTTTGGTAGAATTCATACTGAAATCACCTGGGTAGGAAGTTTCCTTTACATAAATTTAATAGATATATGCCCATTTAAATTTTCTATTTTGTTTCAGTTTTGGTAAGTTGTCTTGTCAAGGAATTCCTCCATTTTACGTAAATTGTAAATCTTTTGGCCTCAAGTGATTTATAGTATTCCTTACTTATCCTGTTAGTGTCTACAGGATCTGTGGCCAGTCCCCTTTTCCCTGTACATTGTTAGTTTGGGCACTTTGCAATTCTCCCTTTTACTTTCTTGATCAGTCTTGCTAGTGGCTTAGGAATTTTTAAACTTTCAAAGAGCCAAACTTTAGCTTTACTGATTTTCTTTACCAGTTGTTTTCCATTTTATTGATTTCTTCTTTTACCTTTGAGTACTTACTCCTTTCTATAATGCTTGCTTGATTCTAATTTGCTCATCCTTTTCTGGACTCCTAAGTTAGGAATTTAGACAATCAATTCTAACTCTTTCCTCTTTTCTATATTTACAGTATTTCAAAGCTACAAATTCCTTTCTAAATTGTTTCTTTAATTACATCCCACACATTTTGATACATTATATTTTGATATTCAAACATTTTAAAATTTCTCATTTGACTCATGGGTTAGTCAAAAGTATATAGTTTCACACTGAAATATTTGGGGATACTTTCAGGTATTCTATTAATGATTTCTACTTTGATTTTGGTGTGGTTAGATATCAGAGTATAAGCTATTTATCTTTTCAAATTTTTTTTCAATCTTTTCAAATTTGTTGAGATGCTTTTACGGCCTAGAGTAAGTATATCTTGGTCAATGTTCCATGTACAGTTTAAGAAAACACATATTTTGCAGTTGGGTTTAGTGTTCTGTGAAATATTAGTTAGTTCTAGGAAGTTGATAATCTTGTTCAGATCTTCTATATCCTTATTTCTATAGAAAGAGATAGAAAAGGGATATTAAATATATAATTATAATTATGGATTTGTCTAATTCTCTCTTTGGTTTTGTCAGACATGTATAAGATTATTTCATGGCTTAGTATAAGTTTTTTCTTACCTGTATTTTATAGTTATTTTATTAGATACAAGCACATTTTATGATTTTATGCTTATTATTCAATATCTTTCTTTATCTCTATTAATACTTCTTGCCTTCATACCTACTTTGTCTGATATTAATATATGCAGAGGAGCTTTCTTGTGGTTATTGTTTACATCATACATATTTTCCATCCCTGTACTTTCAACTTAACTAACTTTTGGATTTAAAGTACATCTCTTGTAGATGGTATGTGGCTTGGTCATACTTTTGTTTGGAATGTTACTTTAGTCCTTTCACATTTAATAATATGTTTGAATTTGATCTCATCCTCTTATTATCTATTGCTTATTTGTTTTACTGCTTTTGTTTCTATGGTTTATTACATTTGTAACTATTATTTTAAATCTACCATCTTACTATTTGTTTTCTGTTCATCTCATTTCTTTTTGTTTCAGTTCCTCCTTTATTGCCATTTTTCATTATTTGAATATTTTTATAATTTTTTAAATTTTTTCTATTGGCTTTTTAGCTTTACCTTTTATTTTTTAGTGATTGCTCAAAAATTAAAATATACAGTCTTCACTTATCAGAAGCTATTTAACATTAATATTGTACCACTTCAAAAAATGCGTAAGATCTTTACAACAATGTAATTGCATTCTCCCCCTCAACATAATTCTTAGTATATGTCATTATTTTAGCATCAAACCATCCTTTGTCTTTTAAAGAAATTAATAAAAGACAAGTGTGTGGTCTTTTATACTCTCTCACATATATTGAGCAGGTCCAATGCTCTCCATTCTCTCCTTAGATTCATGTTTCCTTCTGATATCATTTCACATTAGCTTGAGAAACTTCTATTTCTTGTATTGTAGGTTTGCTGGTGGTGAATTCTCTCAACCTTCTTTTACTTGCGTAATGCCTTTATTTCACCTCAATTTTAAAAAAGTGGTATTTGTATTGAGTATTTAATTCAGGGTTGACCATGTTCATATCAGTGGTGTAAAGATGTTCAATTGTCTTCTGCCCTCCACTGATTCTGATGAGAAGTCAGCCATTCTTTCGGTCATTGATCCCTTGCATGTAATGCCTTTTTGTAATGGCCACATTTAAGGTGTGTGTGGTTTTCGTTTCTTCCTTGGTTTCCAGCAGTTAGACTGTAATATGCCACATGCAATCTTCTTTATATTTATCCTGCTTGCTGTTCACAGGGATTGCCTTTGTAGGTTGATGTATTTCAACAAATTTGGGGAAATTTGTCACTAAGTGTGCTGGTAATTACCTGTTCAATTTCAAGGACATTCCCATCCCTCTCCTATAGATTCTGTTTTCAAGACTCTTTGCCAACTGTTTCTAGCTAGGTTTGGCCAATGGGAAGTACTGGCAGGAGATTAGAAGGCAGGAAAAAGGAGTTTGGGTATTTCTCCTTATTCTCTACTTAGCAGCCATTTTCTGGATGGGCTGTAACTTCTCCCTTTTCTAAAGCTCTGGATCCTTGTCAGATAACCCACCTACCTCAGTTTCAGCTCTAGCCTTGTCATGGTTACAGCATCTGTAGGAAGGCCCAGGAGGTGGGTGTCTGGTACACCACCTCCATCCCGTTTCCTTAAAAATCTAGAGGTGGTAGCATGTACCTCCTGTTGGCTAATCTCTTGGTTGCTACACTATCGCCTGTTTGATTTCTCAGCTTTTCCCTCATTCTGTAAATACTTCTCTTTATTAAGTTCCTTTTTTGAAGTACCTAAAGCAATTGGTTTGCTTTATTGGAACCTAATCCATTGACTAGATAAAAGTTTTTCTGAACACTATTATATCATCAATGGTTAGGTAGAAACCTATGGAGGAATTACAATCAATCACTTTTCCAAATTTCTTTTCCTTTCCTTTGAAAAAGGAAAGTTTTGAAAAAGCAAAAACATTTAGTTTTTTAAGAAGTATTAGTATTAAAGTATTAAGCAAATAGCTACTTATTCCTTTGTTTATACCATGTTTTAATTTTCTTATCAATGGACAAGTGATTATGAATTATATTAGCCTTTAATTGCATAAATATTAAAAGATTTAGTGATAATTGTGTGTTAATATACTTGAAAATGATATGATTTATTACATGAATCAGAGTTTAAACAATTGATTCTTATATACTAAGTTTTATAGGCCCTTGTTTTTTAAAATGCATTTCAATGTTTGTTTTTTTAGGAATAATTCCACTATGAAGACAGTTGACAGAGACTCTGAACATTCTGGAATCAGGTCAAATAGACATATTCATGCTTGAGAAAACAATAAGGCTATTAAAATTTAACTCTTGCCATTCTATTATAATATGCTATATACAGTGAAGAGCAGCTGAGAAGTGCCAATGATATTTTTTCTAGATATATCTAAAGGACACTACTTTGCTCTTTCCTCAAAAGTCAACATCCATTAAGGGCTGATAAAGGAAAACAATGTTACTAATATGGTTGACCATCTGTTTTTGCTTTGGTGTAATGTATGACAGATGCCCATTTAAGTAGGGAAGATTATTCTTAAAAGTATGTTATGACACACAAAACTGACTCACTGAATAAACTTACCTATAAAATATAAAGAGATTGACTTAGTAATTTAATAAAAAAAACTACTTACAAGGAAAAACCCATTCTCAGAAGGCTTCATTGGTAAATTATGCCAAATATTTAAAGAAGAATTAATACCTATTTTTTTTTTTACAAATTCTTCCAGAAAATAGAGAACAGTTCTTAACTCATTCTATGATGCTAGTATTACCCTGATGCCAATATTACACAAAGACATCACAAGAAAATAAAACTGGACACCAACGTCTCTTATGGATACAGATAGAAAAATCTTTAAAAAATATTGGCAAATCCAATCCAGCCACATATAAAAAGGTTTATATATCAGGACCAGGTGGGATTAATCCAAGAAATGTGAGATTGGTTTAATATCTGAAAATCAGTCAAGGTACTACACCATATTAATAGAATAAAGGGGAAAAAACCATGATCAACTCATTACCTACAGAAAATGCATTTGACAAAATCCAACATTATTTCACGATAAAAACATTAAATAAACTGTAAATAAAATAAAGTTTCCTTAACCTGATAAAAGGTCTCTATGAAAATCTCACAGCTGATATCATACTTAATGGTAAAAGGCTGAATGCTGCACTGGGCTCAGTGGCTCACACCTGTAATCTTGGCACTTTGGGGAGGCCAAGGCAGGAGGATCACTTGAGCCCAGGAGTACAGGACCAGTCTGGGCAACACATCAAGATCCAGTCTCTACAAAAAACAAAAAATAAAAAAAAATTAGCTGGGCATGGTGGAGGGTGCCTGTAGTCCCAGCTACTCAAGAGGCTGTGGAAGGAGAATAGCTTGAGCCCAGGAATTCGAGGCTGCAGTGAGCTGTGATTGTGCCCCTGCACTCCAGCCTGGGCAACAGAACAAGAGCCTGTCTTTAAAAGAGACTGAATGATTTTCTCCTAAGATCCAAAAAGGAAGGATGTGTGCTGTGGCTACTTCTATTCAACATTGTATTGGAGGTTCTAAGCAGGGAAATTAGGCAAGAAAGTAAAAGATATCAGATTGGAAAGGAAAAAGTAAAACTATCCTTATTTGAAGATGATATGAGCTTGAATGCAGAAAAGTATGTTACAACCTAAGACTCAGACCCAGAGCAGCTCAAACTCGCATTGATGTGCTCAACCTGAGGCTGTTCCGTGTTGGCGCCCATGGCACACTGGAATTTCTGTTCAGATGTGCACCTCTTACCAGATTGCTATGGCCTGAGTGCTTCTGTCCCTCCACACATTTGTCTATTGAAATCCTAACCCCCAGTGTGATGGCATTTGGAGGGGGGGCCTTTGGGATGTGATTAGGTCATGAGGGTGAAGCCCTCATGAATGGGATTAGTGCCCTTAGGAGAACTGGCCAGAGAACTAGCTCCTTCTTTCTGTCATGTGAGGATACAAGTCTGCAGTCTGCAGCCTGAAAGAGCATCCTCACCAGAACCCACCCAAGCTGGCACCCTCATCTAGGAATTCTGGCTGCTAGGCTTGAGAGAAATAAATTTCTGTTGTTCACAAACTCCATAGTCTATAGTCCTTTGTTATTGAAACCTGAATGGACTAAGACACCAATGGACTAAGAAATACCGTGGGGCAAAGTAATGGTTGGTCAAGAGCTCTTAATTATAACCACTCACCCTGCCTGTTCTCTCAAAAGCATGTTCAGGCCCATTAAGCATACCAAGATGTTCCTGTAACTTAATCAATTTTAATTAGCAGTCTGGTTGCAAAGCTGTTTCTTTTTAATCCACAAGCATAATTGATTTATGTAAATACTGGAAAGCAAACTTGACTCTTCCCTGTCATGAAGCAAGAAAAATTACAACTTTTACTGGCTATTTTTTACCTTGGCACTTTAATCAAGTGTTTTGTTATACGATATGGAAGAGGCTGATTGGAGACAAGGTCTCTTTCCCTTTCTGCTTTTTCTCAGTCAGTTTATTGCTGGAAGGCACCCACGATGGGGATAAGCATGTCTGTTGACAGCAAAATACCAGCAGAGACGTGCATTCCTCCCAAAGCCTAAAAGTTTTATTAATCAAAAAATTATAAGCCATGACTCTGGGTAAATAATGGTGTCTTTGCCCAGAACTCCATGGGACGCGATGACTTCAGTGCCCCCTCTCCCTGGCGTCCCCCACCTCCTCCCCCCAGTGAGACTCATCAGCTCTCTGTTCATATCTGCTGCGTGGTGCTTGGCAAGGATGATGAGAACCGAGGGAGGCAAACTTTTCTTTTAATTATAAGTTAGCATGAAACAATACAAATTCTTCCCTTTTAACACGTTCACTGCCAACCCGGTTGTATTTAACCCACGCTACTTTGAGCCTGGGGCCTCAGGAAGCGTATGGAACTCACACATCTCTTCCCCTTGAGAGCTGCGTGAACTATTTTTTAAGTTGCATATAATTCATGCACGGAAAACAATAAAAAATAAGAAATTTTTCATTAAATTAGAAAGGATTGTTTTGTTTTCAGAGTTTTTATTCTATTTTTGTAATAAAACACTGTGGCCCCAAGGAAAACACATTTTTTTTTCCTAGTGTGGCAGTCAATGTGTTAAATGACAGAACTTCTAAACGAAAGGGATTCAGTAAGTCAAAAAAAAAAAAAAAAAAGCTGAAAGGAAGAAATTGCATTTAAATATTTGTTACCATTACAGTAGCCTTTCTCTGATGATAGGACTTAGCTTTGAGATGTTCCGGCCACTATAGGCATGAGCCACTATGCCTAGCTCTTAAATTTTTTAAGCGAAATTTTTAATTTAACTTGGGCTAATGAAACACACGATATTATGCTAAACTTTATTAGAAAAGATTCATCCTGGCTTTAACAATTACCCCTATGCCTAGTTTAACATAATCCATTTAGTTTGGCAGACAGTATGGATGAAACTACTAAAAAATGCAAGAACAATTCATGCTTGGTCATTTTGGTTTTTAAAGGTAGTTCACATCTCTGATGGAGTTATACCACAGGTCAGACAGAGTGAGAGAACAACTCTAAAACAAGGAGCCCACTCATAATTTAACACATCTATTCAAATTCTGAGACTAGAGCCAGATTTAAAAATTATGGGCTGAATAAACATGGTGGGCTAAATAAAAGGGCCCCTTTGCAGGAAAATGTTTCCTTTCCCTGGTCCTTTCCAGGTAACAAATTCCTCTATTATTAGTTATTCAATCATTCATTAATTTACACACTCATGTAATCATTTTTTCCCTTTTCCAAAAAAACATGAGGCAGTTTACCAAAAGAAAACAAACAAAACAAAGCAAAAGTATAATTCAGCAAGTTAAGAGAACAAGTAAAGGCATGTCAGCAGACATGAGAAGCACCATTATTCCAACAGGAATGTTTCATAAAAATAACAAAATTATTTTTTAGGTAGCTGAAATTATAAGCAAGGAAGAGACAGTACTAGATGCACAGAGGTTCTTGAAAAGCAGAATGCTGACAGGTTCGGCTGCTAAGCGGCCCGGGACATACCAGAGGCTGGTGCGTTCCATAGGTGTAAGATTCATGGCTCCCCAAGGCAGGGGAAGCTCTCAGGCATCTGACTGATGAGAAATTGGAACTGAGCTCTTGACTAAAGGAAGAAGTGATGAAGTGTTGTCCTACCAGGAAACAGAAAACAGAAAAACTGCCTGCCAGCCTGGCAATGTTCAGGGAAGATAACTCTCTGACTGGGGTCATGAGAAAAGTCATTTTTGAAAACCGAGATTCCTAACCCTGCTCTGTGCCAGGAATCAGGGCTGACCCAAACTCAATGAACCATGAAGTAAGGATTTAACAAAATATTGTGACTTGAACTGATGAGTCCCAGAGGTATCTTGCAAAGATACACTGAAAACCATCCCATAGTGATGCCTTTACAGCTCAGAACATATGAGGTTACGACGGACCAAAATCCTTGCTGTTGATGAACTCGCAGGCAAAATTACACATAACACACCACCATGAAAGAATACATAAATAGACTAAATGGAAGAATTCACCTATTTATGAACCATAAGGAACAGAATGAAAAAAGTAGTATTTCCCTATAATGTTTAAAATCTGCAGGTAAAGGAAAAGAAAAAATGGAATCCATAGGAAAAATATAGAATTATATACAAAAAAGTCAAGTCTTAAAAAGAACCAAATAGGCTTCTTAGTATGAAAATATAATCACTGAAATTATAAGCTCAATGTGGATGAGGAATTTACCAGAATGCAGCACAAAGAAAGAAAGGAATGAAAACTTTCAAAAAAAAATTATGAGACCCAGAGTGAGCACAGAATGAAAAACACAATGTGCAGCTAGTAAGAGCTCCAGGAGGAAAGAATACAGAAAATAGCAGAGAAGCAACATGTAAGCAGATAAAGAAAGAGAACTTTTCAAGAACTGAGCAAAGGTAAGAGTCTTCAGATTGAAAAATTATACCTAGTCACTTAGGCAGATGAGAACAAATACATATCTATAAATAACATAGTAAAAATCCACCAAAATAAAAAGATATTGTTTTTCCAGAGAGATTGTTTCCCCTTCCAGAGAGGAAGACAGATTACCTATAAAGGAATATAATGAGACTGACAGAAGACATTTTATTAATAGAAATAGAGGGCAGAATGTAATGGAATAACATTATCATAATACTGGGGGAAAATCAAAGTTAATCTATAATTTTATACCCAATTAAACTATTATTCAAGAGAAAATGTGAAATAAACCAAATACAAATATTTTAATACAAACAAAAAATGAAAAGCTATTGCTACTCACACATGCTTAAAATAAGAACAGATAAATGACACATCAGTAAGAAGGAAAATAAACTTCAAGAAAAAAATAATTTTTAAAAAGCACCTATGAGCACATAAATTGGTAAAGAATGTGGGTGAATTTAAATAAATATTAACTTATAATCACCATCTAGAGCTAAAATCATAAGAAGTAACTTCTTAAGAGAGAGATTATGATTAACTTTAGAATTTATTAAATTAAGAACATATGTTAAAATTTTAATGGCAATTATTAAAAGAAAAATACATAGCATATATATTCTATGAATTTTAATGGCAATCATCAAGGGAAAAATGCACCTCCTAAATAGTAAAAAGAAAAATAAAAGAATAAAATAACTTGATCAATCCTTTACCAGTTAGGAAAGGCAAATGAAACTAAAAATAAAAAGGTTCAAGTGGGCCCACACACATCAGTGAATAGAATGAAAATACACACAGTAAATAAAATGAAAATGCAAATAAACTAAAGTCACATTAACAAGAAGAAAGATATTAGATTGAATAAATAAAAAATAAAAATAGATGCCATTTCAAGGACGCATACCCAAATAGGAACAGTTTTGGGAGCATGAAAGTATAACTACAGTAAACAGGATACAGGGTTAATGTTCACAAAGTCTGGATTTTGGACACCTGCTTGTTTATTATATTACACTCTGTACTTTTCTATATCTTTGAAATACTTCATAGCAAAATTTTTTAGAAGGTAAAGAACTTAAAAATGAAGACATTAACATGAAAGAAAAATGAGGGAAGATGAGGAAATCATGCAAGAAGTATGAGACTGGTGCAGAAAGTGTGGGTCTTGATACTCTGTTAGAGGAGGGCACCACCTCACTATTCAGCTTTCCGCCCACCAGCGCAGAGAGGTGCTGCAACATGCCTGGATTTCACAACGCGCCTGCTCAAAATCCAACTTGTTCAAGAGAAAAACAAACATATGTGTAAGGAAGCCATAGAGAAGGGACTTCCACAGGTCCCCATAAAAATGCAACACACTAGTAGACAGACAAGGCGATCAAAGCTAAGACAGCAAAGCCAGGACATGATGTGTTTCTTCCAATTAAAATCCCATGAAACGTTCTCCTGGTCCCGGGAAGTCTCTGTCTTCTTGGGAGGCAGTTTTTAAACTGTCCCCAGTCACTTTCCCCTCTCCCTCCTCCTTCCCGTGGGTGACAGACCCTGTATTACTTACGAATATATAAATATTCATCCAACAGGAAGATGTAAAAAAATGAATAAATGTATCTACTTAAGGGTAGTAATATGGGCCCGTTTCCCTGGGTAACATTTTACCCATATAACATTTCCAGCGCCCTTCCGCTCTGCCTGTCTGTAAGCCTGCATGCGCAGGGACAGCTGTTTCCCTTCCGTCCCAGGTGGTGCAGGTCTGGTACTAAGGAGCTTAATTTGTTAACATTTTTTTTTTGAATGGAAAACTGATAAGATAACATTGGGAAATTTCACTGAAAATTCTGCAGTCTTGAAAAAGGGTTCCTTTGACCCAGATATTCCAACTCCAAGTCACAGGGAAGAAGGAAATCTAATGGGAACCCTTTCTAAAAGGGGGCAGATAACTATGGAATATGCAGACACGAACAACACTTTGACTTGTTGTTACTTCTATAAATGCCTTTGTATTGGGTCAGTGCCAGAAGAAAACCCTTTGGAGTATAAAGGAGGAAGACAGACCACTTCTTTCTAGTTTGCTCAGCATCTTCAGGAGACAAAACACAACCCTACGTAGGCAGTTCGAGCTGCCCACAAATGCTGGCTGCACCACGAGGGTTAAATGCAAGCGCACAACTGAATTCCACGGGATTGAAAATGATTGCTTTGGCCTTTTTAAAATAGATACTGATAAGGGAAAAAAAACTACCTTAAAATTTCTTTCTATATCCCCAATTATTGCAAGAGGGACAGTAGCTTTCTTTTCCTTTTCTTTAGATTGTCAAATGAGAATCGGCTGCTTTGAAGAAAGTCACTTGGTTTGTGTCGCGCTTGTTAAGAAGGCACAAGAGAAAGATTATCTGGGAATCACAGAGTGATCGTTTTTCACCTGTGAGTGGAAGCAGAAGGAGTCCAGCCCACAGCGTAGAATCTGGTTCGCCCAGAATCTGCCCTCTGCACCTGGGTCTCTCCTGAGAGAGGCCAGCTGGATGCCGACCTACAATAATCAGATGGCTGGGAGGGCGGATGCTGGACGGAATAGAGGGAAGTGTAACTTACAGAACTTGGAAGCAAATGGACAGGGTGGGTGGGACGGTACAGTGTGCCCAGTGCAGGTTTTGCCCTTTCAATATACAAAAATGTTATTTGTTTATTAGAAACAACAACATCTGGTGATTGCGCTCTTTGTGGGCAAAGTTTATGGGGCTACATTTCCTAGACTGGCCATCTGAGTAAAACCAAGATCAAAAGTCAGAAGACTCCTTATACGTTGACTCAACATGTCCACTTTGAAAATCCAATATTATTATAACTAAGTAAGACACATGGGGGGCATTTCACCTCCAGAAGCCTGACTGCCCACCCGTCCACCTTCGCCACGACCTGTTAAATAACCCTTCTGTTCAGAAGGCAGCACCCTTCCATACACTGAAATATAACTGGGCAGGCGCACCCAGTGGGAACACCAACAGAAACCATAGTACTTACTTTGGTAATACGAGAATCTGCACGATAAAGATGCAGAAGAATATGAGACAAGCGCAAGTCACGTAGTACTTGAACGCTGGCAGTGCGGTGGCTCGGTACTAGGGGAAGAAAGGAGATCGTGAATGACACTTCTCTAGAGCTGCACCCAATTGCCCCACAGCCCGGCTGCACCAAGGGCATGCATCACACTCAAATTGTGCAGACTGCAGCCCAAACAAGCCAAGGATAACGGGCATTCATCTCAGCCGTGAGTGCTTCCCCCCTCCAAATGCACTGTGAAGAATTGACTTCCAAAGACCACAATTTATGAGTGGAACCATTCTGAAACCCATTTATAGGTAATTGAATCACTCCAGGAAGGAGCAGGCGCCTGACCAGAAAGCTGAGTGAGTGAATTGAAGGGACCAATGAATAGTCGGTGCCCTGGGTCCCTTGTGGGTCTGATGTCTACAATTATTTGGGGAAAAGGAATGACTTCGCATAATCATATTTTACTTGTGAATAGTATTGAGGAAATGCAAGATATATTCATTTATTTTTTTTTTCAGAATGGCTACAATTTAATACCGAATGCAGGCAAGGATGTGGAGCAATTGGAGCACTTGTACACTGATGCTGGGTATGTAAATTGATATAACCACTTTGGAAAATGCTGGACATTATCTGCTAAAGTTGAATAAGCACATACTCTATGATCCAGCACTTTCATGCCTATTTATATTTACAAAAGAAATGGTTACATATGTATAACAAAAAACATGAAAAAGGTTCACAGCAGAGTTATTGGTAATAGACCCAGACTGGGAACAACTCAATATCCATTAACAGTGTTGTAGATAAATAAATTATGTCATATTCATCCATTGTGATATCGTACAGCAATAAAAATGTATGAACACAACAGCTATATAAAAACATGGCTCAATGTGGCATACATAATGTTGAATGAACAATGACAGACACAGATGCGTGCTACGTCTTTCATTTATAAAAAGCTCAAAGGTAGCTGACACTAACCCTTCCCTCAGCATGCACCTCAGTGTGGAGGGGACACAGACAGTGTTATGTCTCTATCTCATAGGTTTCTCTTCCTGGGAATATTCCAGGTCTTGTGCGATTAATTTGGGACCATGTGACAAAGGTTTTGCCAATGGGAATGTGAGGCAGGAAAGAGAGGATATAAATTCTCCATGCATCCTTCCACCTGCTGGAAGCTGGAGAGCTCAGGGAGGGCAGATGTACAGGGGAAAACCAGCCAAGATCTCCAAGTCACCACTGCAGGGCAGGTGCCAAGAAAAGCTTGCTATTGTTTTGCCCCTTTATGAGAAGAGGTTTCCAAAGGTTAAGTCGTGTGTCTAGGTTCATAGCAAGTAACAGAGCTAGGTGTTCCAAGGCAAAAATCTTCACTATTCTCTCTCTCTCTTTTTTTCCTATTCTGTATTGTCTCTCTGTGCATGTCATTATCTATAAGAAAGGGATAATAGTATCAATTTTAAAGGTCAGATGATAATTGTATAAAGAGACAGTTTGTATCAATTTTAAATTATTTGGATTAACTTAAGGCTATATGGAGAAATTTGCAATGGTTTAAGATGTTTGAACCAGTCTGTACCAGATTAATATAGTTAGAATGGTGTTGAACTGGATTCTGCTGGTGTAGACAATCTGGAACACCTTTGGACTTCTCTTGCTAACATTTTAACAGAAATACTACTGGCTGTTAGATATTTATCATTATGTTAAGAAAATATAATTATAGTCTTAGATTACTAAGAAGCTTAATCAGAAATGATTAAATGTCCTAAAAATCATCTGGGCATCTTTTAACATTACTAGCAGGGCAAAACACCCTGACCAACACCTCCTTCAAATCACCACCCCCTCCATCTTTGCCAAAGAAAAACCTTGTCCTGACCTCATATTCATTTATTTTAGTATTTTATTTCATTATCTATCTTAATGCTACTTAGAAGTAGTGAGCAAAGGTGTAAGATGGAAAATCCCTGCCAGCTTTGTTCTCAGTTTGTCTGTTCTGAGCTTGGCTGACAGACTCTTACTTCCCTCCCGATTGTCCAGTGCTGCTGGCCGGGGCCCACACGGTTCTCTGTATCACCCAGGGCCGTCAGCTGACCAGTGTTAGCTGCCTATGCAGGGCTGGCCCTGCTTGACTTATGCAGGATAAAAAAGCCAGACAACCCAGTACTATATAATGATGCAATATTATACAGTATAACATAATACCCTGCTGCATATAGCCCTGAAGGTGTGCCAGGCACACCAAATGCCTTACATGTACTAACTCATTTAATCGTCACAGTAGCCCCTTCAGACATACTGTCCCTATTTTTGGATGAAGGACCTGTGGACCGGAGTGACTGATCACCGTACTCAGGGAGACACAGCACATGGGAAAGCCAACACCCTCACCAGGCTCCCGAATTCAGATACCCAAACATGAGGCTAAACTGCTTCTCAAAAGGGTTATATAATAAGATTAAAGGAAATAAAATTTTGTGACAACGCCCTTGAAACCCTTTAAAAATACTGTCAGATTCCATTAGCTATATTTGCCTAGACTGTTTACCAAGTTATGGGAGAAAAGTATGTATGTCTCAGGTTTTAGCCCCTCGGGTTTTGGTGCTGAATGATGGATCTCCAGATCTCCAACAGCTCTATGAGGCTTCTTTTCAGCTATGTCTTACTGCCTTTGTCCTTTCTGCTGGTCTGAAGAGCAGGCTGGCGACAGGTGGACAAAAACTGAGCCTAAATCTTGATGCTCTCTAAAATTTGCCTTAAAGTTAGCATCTTACAGATATGTACTCAAAGGGAATGAAAGTAAAACTATATTTTTAAAATGATGATCACCTTCTGTTTACTAGAATTTTTTTTGGTAAATTTTGTGACTTAATAGCCAGGATAATTTCTATGCTGCTGAAGAAGCGATAGTAGTGTAACTGCGGGAATGTGATTGCATTCTGTGTGTTCAATTACATCCTTATCTTTCAACTTCTTTAGAGCTTTGTGCAGGGATATGAGTTGGAATTTCATTGTGGTTTTTAACAAAGGAAATGGGCTTCTATAAGGAAGGGAATAATATAACAGTTAGACAATAAGTAGCCATTAATATTTGGTAAAGTTCTTCAAAGACAAGATGGTCAATAATAACCCATTATAACAATCATCAATTTGGTAAACCATCTGTAGCCAAAGTCTGTTAGTCAGAAGTAGACAATGGATTCTCTTAGCCACCAGCACAAAAGAAAGTTTTAGTGTGCCTGTAAAACCCAACCCTAGTGAAATATGGAAGGAATTTTTATGTTTAATATTTCCATTAAATATTCATAAAACAATGCATTGAATTTTATCAACAGAATTTTATTACCAGAGCTGTGAATGCGGCCATTAATATAATAACTTTTGTTCCAGCTAAGCTTGTAATTATATAGTTGGATGATGGAAATTACCTCTAAGTCTTGCTCCTTCTCTAGATCAACACAAAAGAAAAAGTGATAAAATATAGTTGAGCTAGAAGAATGGTTGTCCTTTTTGCAATAATAACTTAATTCATTTAAGCAAATCCATACTAAGCTTGACATGTAAAATCTGAATGTCTGCTTATTTATTTGTGCCTGAATTAGATCTTATTTGGGGAGTCATAATGTAAAACTATTTAGATGCAACAAAACTTAAAATTCTGGGTTTTCTAATTCTCCTGAAAAGGCATTGAGTGTAAAACTCATATTTTTGTCAAAATATTAAAATAATTTGTGCAAAGACATTGGAAATTTATCAGGAAGGGCTTCATTTTCTTTTAAAGACTTTTCTGAGAAAGATGTTGAGAAAGTCAGATGTTAGGTCCTGTCTCTTTCCTTTAGTCCTCATATCTCAGACATAATGCAGATGTCATTTATTCCCAGGAGGGCTGAGAATGGCGACTGACCAAAGACAGAAACCTGGTAACGAGAAATATGATAAAACAATATATGCACATAAGAACCACAAGAAAAGCCAGGAGGAGTTCTGATAAAGTTAGAGGCAGTTTAAATGTCACATATAAAAAACACGAACACAATTACATGAAGAATTCAAAACTACTATTTCAGAAAAAACGATTGATTTTAAAGGAAAAAAAAAATAGCTTACTTCTTTTTCTAGTATTTTGTTATAAAAAAGCAGTGAGATTCTCTGAATATCTTCAGACTTGAGCCATTGCCTGGAAATAAAAAGGATAGACACATCATAAAACCAAACCTCCAAACAGACATCTGGAACTATGATTTTTTTTAATGACTTGTATTCTTCTTTCTTTATTATAAATCATTCCAAATTGAATGTATTTTTTAAAAAAAGTATAATGCCAAATAACTGGATATGGAATCTAGGGGTTGTTATCAGGATCTGCAAATATAAATAATATTTCTCTTCACACACTACCCTCTTTGGAAAATTCTGCGTTACAAATCAACTGTTGTGTCAAATTGAAACCCAAGTTATCCAAATTAAATACTAGGGAGATAAGTAATCTATAGGGTTAAAGCACATTAATAAATTGATTTCTTAATGCTTTATTGAAACATCACATGGCAGTTTCAACTTGAAGGATTTGGTTCCTAAAGAAGCACCATTTTTCTAAGCTTCTAGCAAGCAACATATCACAGAACAACCAAGCCACCAGCATGCCTTCAAGGTCTGGGTGAGAGGATTCTGCTTCTTTCACCCTTACTTAAAATACTTTGTCACTTTTTCATTTCTAGAAAGTAAAAATTGTGAATTTTTAATATAGGTTTCAAAAAATTAGTAAAAATACTATTATAATGAGCAATCAGTTCAGAATATATTGATGCAAGAAAAACCTAAGTACTACGTAACTCTCAGATATCGAAAAATAAATAAAAATTGTGTAGAAGTATGCATTGTTCCACAATGACCAACTTTCAGAAACCTGTTTTCAGAAAGCAGCTGTCAACAGAGAAAGATTATAAGGAGGAAACCTTTTGCTGCACTGTTGTACGGAATTGCGACAGGAACAGCGATACCAGGCGCATGACCAAGTAGACTGGGCATACAATGCCTGACACCATCACATGTCTGGCAATAAAATAAACACATATTTTATGAAATAAAGTTAAGCCACATAGAAAGATATACCTCCTTATGTTCACAACTACAGGAATGTAAAAAGAAATCCGAATCTATGAATAAAGAAAAGTATCCAGAAATACCAATGAAATATATTACTGACTGGGATGGGTCACTAGTCACTAAGAAATTTATATTTTTACTTTCCTAATTTTTATTAAATACTCTTAGAATTTGAAAGAATATAATACTCCCAAATATATACATGCACATATATGCATATTATGCAGTATATATCTATGTGTCTATAACTGTGTATCTGCAGCTATATTAACATTTCCATTTATAGCTGTACCTATATTTATATCCACAAACATACACACACATACATATATAGAGAGAGAGAGAAAGAGGGAGAAAAATATGTATATTAGAACATTAGAGAGAAAATTATGTTTTACATAAATTTCCAAAAAATGTCATACCTGTTCAATTATCAATTCACATAAATTTCTTAATATAATACTTTTCCAAACCATCAGTCATATCTATATGGATTTTTCCTCCCTGAGATATATTTGGGAGATGAAGGATGAGGCCTTTGAGGATCCAGGCAGAAAGGTCAAGTGAAATTGTTCCACTTTATCAGTAATCAGCAAGCACCGCCGCCTGACTGCGATTAGTCTCTAAGTGTAGACTGATGTTTAACATCGTGGCTAATGACAAGTTAACTCAGGAGACGGGGACACCGGGGGAGGGAAACCTCCCGTCTACTCCGCATCCCTCCTCGGTTCTAAAGACGCTCACTGCCAGACGTGCACCACGTTTAGCTCGAATGTCCCAGAAGAATAAACTACCCACAGTCAGTAATGCACTCTAGAATGACTGCCATTAAAAGTGAGATCTGTAAAAACACTTTTTGATTCAAGGTTATAAGCTTTAGGTACCAGGGAAGCAAACGTTTCGGTATTTCGTGTCACTGCACCAGCTGCAGAACTACCTTGTTCTGTTTTACGAGATGAGGCCAGTAGGAGGAATCAAAGGTTGGTTGACATGAAAAGGGCCAGAAATACAATTTAAGATAAATTTTAACCATACTCAATTTTAGAACTGTGTATTTAGCAAACTATGAATTATGTATGCAGGTAACTTACTAAAAATAATTCTCTTTTGAGAAAGAAAAATCTAATTTAAAAATGCTCCAGGAAAAATATAAGCTTAGAAATGAAATAAGAGCGAAATTTATCAAGTGGAAATAAAACCAGCTCCTCAATTATCAGCAGGACCACCAGCTTCCCAGTCTAGGGCTCAGTTACCCGGGTCCTGCAGGAGACAGGAAGGTCTCAAGATCGCCTTCCCGGTGACCCGGGAGCCTAACATCATGCTGCGTGAGCCCCGGGGCTGGATGGTGCTTGGGGAAATGACCCAGTTCCAGATCACCGCTGCCTCGCCTCCTTCCCACAGCAAGCTGGGGTTGGCCTGTGGCTTCTCCCTCAAAGCAACGAATGACGGATCTAATTCTTCTTACCTTTTGTCACAGAATTAATCATCTCTGGGTATTCTCTGAGGTGGCCTCAGTTCCCACTACTGACTGACTTGTAGAGAATCAGATTTGTAAACATGATTTGGATATTGGGAATAGGAAAGATTTGTGTAGATGGATAAGGGCAAATATTATTTTTGGGACTTGGAACTACACAGAGAAGAGGAGAGGAGAGGGGAGGGGAGGGGAGGAGAGGGGAGGGGAGGGGAGGAGAGGGGAGGGAAGGTGTCTGTTCTGTATTTACGATCTCCTGAGATTTCTCCTGACCCAAGTAGTCTATAGCATGAAGAAAGTCCAACACCATCCTGGGCTATTACAGTAAATGATTCCCTATTAGTTTACACTGAGCTGTTTTTTCACTAGGCCACGCCAAACAGGAAATTCTAAACAAGAGGCTGACTTGAGGTGAGGGGCATAAGATTGCACATTCTTACATTAAAGCAGACACTGTTAATACAATAAAGACCACTTTCCTATTGTTATGGACTGAATATTTGTGTCCCGCCACCAAATCCATATGTTGAAGCCTTAACCCCCAGTGCAGCTGTATTCAGAGACTGGCTTCTATGGAAGTAATTAAGTTAAATTAGGTCATACGAGTAGGGCCCTGATCTGATAGGAATAATGTCCTTAGTGTCCTTTTAAGATGAGACCCCAGAGAGCTGCCCCCACCATGGGCGCATATTGAGGAAAGGCCTTGTGTGTCCGTGTGTCTGATGCTGAGCAAATGCTGATGTTTGTCACCTTTTCACAAGTGCTCGTTAAATGAATCAGTCAGTGAATAAATAAAAATCTGCATAGAAATCACTGTTTTATGTCAACAGCAGAAAACAACTGAATGGTACATTAAACCTGGAGCCCCAGTTGAATCCTCAAGTGGAAATTCAAAGAACGTCATATCAAAGAACAAGAGGAGTTAATGAGGGTATGCCTAACTGAAACTGAAGCTAATTTAAAAAAAATATATGCGTAAGAGCATCCATTTAAAAAAATTCTCTTTTATTTTTTGAGTATGGCATGGCATTTTTCTCTGTTTCGTCTCTGAAATGTGTTGGGAAAATTATAACATGAGCAGTTACGCCAACACTAAACATTACTTTAGAATAAAACTACATAAACCACAAAGGTGTTAATTAAACAAGTATTTGAATACTAAATGACACAAAGCAAACGGACAGTTCAAAAGCAACCTTAACAAAAAATAAAGTGAAGCCAACAATTGTAGTTTCTAATGATTCCTTGGAGAGGAATGTTCTAAAAGGTGGATACAAAAGTAATTTAAGAGGGTAGGTGTCCCGTGTGAACACACGCTGAGGCTGACTTTAGAGATTGTTTTTAATTATTACCATTGTTACTATTATTATTTGCCAAACTTTGTCAAAAACAAGATTCCTCTTTCTTCTGAAATGGTGTTTTATTCTGGTGGGTCAGAGAGTATCAGCTGCTGTTTTCTCAGGTTGAATGAATAATACATCCTTCCACCTGTATCTTATATAGTCAGACACTTCTCTAGGTTTAAGCTGATGATAGACTCCATGTAATTATTTGTTTCTCCTTTTGTGATTTGTTGAGACTGCAGCTGGGGCAGAGGTGAGGATGTTTTCACGCTGATCCCGGGGCCAGGCAGAGCAGAGCGTTTGTCCAGACGCTGCTGGTGTGTCCCGAGCACCAAGACAAGTGGGGGCCTTGTCTGTTTGGGGCACATGGAGGGGGCTCCAGACAGGTGACAACTGCTCCAGCCGTGTTCCAGCGTATCTCAATTGCAACTCTTGCCTGACCAGGACGCTTCATTGCACAGACACACGTGCACTCACACACAAACACATACGCACATACATGCATACATACCACACACACACACCCCTTCATGTGATTCTTTCATAAGCCCTGTAAATATTCTAAAATAAACACCTGCAAGGAGCAATCTAAAAGAGGCATGCATTTTGTAAATCCATGTATTAATCGAGGCTCTGTAACTTCATTTTAGAGGCAGAGAGGTCTAGGTGAAAATCATTTACCCTTTTCAAGAGTCAGCTTTCATGATAAAACTTAAATAGGTTTCCTGTAAATCTAAAGATATTTCAAAATAAAACATTAAATAAAAAAAAAAAATGGGTTTCCGTAAGGATGGAAACTTTTCTGTGAAGGCTTTTCATTTGGTCCTCCTGATGTTTTCACTAAAATTTAATTCAACAAACAGGTACTGAGTGTCCAACGTGTACCAGCCACCATATTGAGTCACCTGCCTTCCTCTCTCCATGGGCTCAGCTATGACACACGTACCTAAGGAGAACACTAAGGCCACTGAATGTCACCATTCTGCCCAGGATGTGACAGCCATCACCTTCTTTATATTGTTCTGGCCTTCCCACCCCCGCTCATCTCTGTAGCTGTTTAAAGCTACACCAGCAATTCTTGGTTTCCTAGGTTGCATGATATTTTGTCCCTCAAAGAGTCAGTCTTTCATTGTTCACTGTGAATTCAAATTCTAATTCTCCTGTAGGATTTACAACACAGGTACCTCAATGTTCTTTAATTTCGCAGGAGAATAGATGCATTTTGGATGGATAGTGTCACATCATAGAATTTAAAGATTTTCCCATACAAAATCCTTATTTCTCTTTTAAAAATATTACTTGCTGAACCTGTTATGCTGTAATTTTTCTCTCCACAATTACATCTCCTGTTATTTATCAGTAATTGACTTGGGGAATATATTGTAGGCAGAAATTTTAAAAAATTTAAAAGATGAAAGAAATACTATTAACAAAAGCTATTATGAGGGACAATTGATGTGAAATGAATGAATTGTCTCAGAAACTTGGCTTTGTCATGATAAGTATTGTAGAGCCTGCGGTAAAATACTTTTTGAAAATATGACATTATTTTTAAATAATAGGGTTTGAACTATGAGTTGAATGATAATTTAAGATGAAAAAGTACTCACTTTTGTGCATTGATTCCATCAATTGCTTGAATCATCCTTTCATTCAATTCTTCTTCAAATCTTTTCTTTTGTGACTTGGTTCTATATGAAAAAGGAAATATTATGGGTAAGAAGATTATTACTAAAGTAAATATTAGGCCTATTTTTATTAATACATAACATTTTACATATTTTGGGGGTAAATGTGATATATTCTTGCATGCATAGAATGTGTAACGATCAAGTCAGGTTACTTGGGGTATCCAACCTCTTGAGTGTCTATCATTTCTATGTGCTCAGAGCATTTCAAGTTCTCTCTTTCAGCTATTTTAAAATACCCAATACATTGTTACTAACTATAGTCACCCTACTTTGCTATTGAACATTAGGATTTATTCTTTCTATCTAACATGTATTTGTGCCCAATAACCAACCATTCTTCATCCTCCTCCCCCGCCCACACACCCCTCTCAGCCTCTGGTTTCTGTCATTCTACTTTCTACATCCATGAAATCAACTTTTTAAGCTCTTGCACATGAATGCAAACAAGCAAATTTTGTCTTTCTGTGTCTGTGAGCCTATTTTTCTACCATGCTAAAACCTCTATTGATTCTGTTAATTGAGTAAAAAAAGTAAAAAGAAACAACAGTCTATAAGCAGCTTTTCTCTATAGCCCCTCTGTCGATTCAGTGAACTGAGTAGGGATTTTGCTACAGTAAAGATGTTGCCTTACCGTTCAATCAGTGTAGAATTTACTAGGCATTTACTAGGCAACATTGAAAAATATGGACTTGGTGTTTGAGATAAAAGAACATTCTCCTTTAAGAGATGCATTAGCCCTAGACTTGGTGCCTTCGTAAGTTTTACTTTATGACAGAACACATTGCTTCTGGAAATTGCCCTGCAAAAATCTGGTTTGGTTGACAAAATAGTCTTCCTTTTTCGTGTTTTCCTTGGTCAGTTTTCAGGAACTTGTAGAATCAAAGCCTTCTTTTAGGTATATCAAAGCTTAATTGTAAGTGTTTAGCTGTTCCTCAGCTTTAGACAGCACTACTCACAGAAAAATCCCACTTATATTTGCTGGCCATCTCAATTGGTCTCAGGAGCAAATAATCCTTAGCCTTAATATTAGATGCTTTCTAAATAAATTATGCCAAATAACAAGAGCTCCCCAAGATTAATCTGGCAATTTGCATGAGAATGCTGTAAAGGAGAAAACCAATTTAAAAATTAAACATCTACTGCAAGAGTAAAAGCTCAGCCTGGCCCCTCCCAATGGTCTGGGCAAGTCTGCGCCCCCACCCCGGTTCAGGGTAACATTCTGTGTGTTCCGGTTGGTTAAATTTTTAATTGAATAGGCCTTCTAATCTGGAACAAAAATCACACTTTTCTAAGCTCAGAATTGCCTCTAGATATAGGTAAGAATAGCAATAAATATGCAATGTCATATTTATCTGTAATTAAATCTCACAGAATTATCATTAATAAGATGGATGGTTTCTCCAATTCCAGCATCCTGTGTTTATGGGTTTGTGCCTTCGGGTCCCGGCTTTTTCAAACAGGCCAAGGGCAGTCTTGGTTCAAAAAACAGAATGATATTAAGTGATCCACCCACAGTAGACAACTGAATTAAGAGGTTTTAACATACTAAATTCCAAGTTTTTTGAAGAAAGAAAATTAACTTTTATTAGTCCCAGTTCTAAACTTTAGAGGTTTTTTGTTTGTTTTGTTTTGTTTGTTTTTTTCATTAAGGGGTAGCATCTTGCTCTGTCACCTAGACTGGAATGCAATGGCACAAACACAGTTCACTGTAACCTCAAACTCCTGGGCTCAAGTGGTCCTCCTCTCTCAGACTCCAGAGTAGCTGGAACTACAAGGGCTCAACACCACACCCAGCTAATTTTTTTATTTTGATAGAGACAGGGTCTCACTATGTTGCCCAGGCTGGTTTAAAATCCTGGGCTCAAGCAATCCTCCTGCCTCAGCCTCCCAAAGCTCTGAAATGACAAGTGTGAGCCACTGCACCTGGCCGAGTTTCTTGAATTCAATTTGGTGGATTTCTTTTTTGCAGAGCCTCACAAAGTCTAAGAAAGAACACGTTAAGTATCTTGAAGCTCACAAGAAAACCTAATTCTTCAATATTATTTCCAGGGTTAACAAGGATATCGCCTTTGTTACTGTTATAAGATTAGCTTAGGTAATGCCTGCACACACAGACTGTTTTCTTATCTCTGTGGCTTTGAGACCTCTGCTCTGGAGACGACAAGGTACCCTGGGGCTGATAAGCTACCCACCAGGAGCTGTTGATTCACCACCAGGACTTTGTCCCTCTGAAGCTCAGCCCTGCTGTCCTGAACTTGCTCCTGCCGCTTGGCCCCATCCTCTCCTTCCCATTGCTCTGGGCCCCCAATCCCTCTTTCCAGGTGGTCTCCATTCTTTCTCCCAAGCTCCTGCCCAGACCTGTCCCCCTGCCTTGCCTGGGCTGTGATATCTGAGGAGGAATGGAAAGGTCACGTGGCGCCAGCCCACGGGCCAGGCTGGAGGCTCGGACAGGCATTACAGGGCAGTCCATTTACGAAGCCAGGGAGTGCCAGGGCAGCCTGGGCGAGTCTGATCAAAAGCAGGTTCTCCCCAGAGGCCGTAAGGCCACCAAAGATCGATAACCACAGAGGAGTGGAATAATGATGGAAGAGCCCTTTCTTAAAGCATGGTAGACAGAAGACCTGTTAGTGACACAGGCTTTGGGGTCACAGAGCCTGGGCAAAAATCCTGGCTTCGTCTCCACCAGCCAGGGGACTCTGGGAATTCTCCTAAGCCTGGTGCCTCAGTTTCTCCCCTTCTAAAATGGTAATGACTATAGATTCTACCTCACGATGATGCTGCAGGGATGAAATCAGATTTTCTATGATCTAGTACAGATACAAAGGACAGCTTGTTATCATCTTTCAGACAGCACTCATCCCAGAAGACACTGCGCCAGTAATACTGGGGCTTCCTGAGGCATTTCCCATTGTAATTTCAATCAATAGACTCTCGAAGCAGAATTGCAGGGTGGGAGAGAGATAACAGAAGTGATATTGAATATAACGAGAAAGGAAGTCCGTGAAATTTCCATGACAATTGCTCAAAGATGTGTTAGCGTCTTACTGACATGAAGCGTCATGGTTCCTCAAGGTATCTTGGGGGTCCATAATATTCCTAAAATTAGCTTAAGTTCTCTTTAAAATGGCATATACCACTTAAAAAAATTCTTCAGAAGCCCTAGAACCCAATCATCCTCATAACATAAGGACTATAAATATGTATCTCAATGCTAAAATTTCAGATTTTTCACAACATACAAATTAGAGCCCGTTACAACAAATAAAGTCACGTGGAACAATTCTGGGATAACGTGCACATTGCCATGCTGTGGTAGGGAACGACTAACTGTTTAGTTTTTACTTGACTATAATGCATTTTCTACAAGGAAATATATTAGATCTCATATTTTTCTTTATTTTCTGTAAAACTTTCAGTATCTCCAGTAAACAGACCTCTGTGTGGAGAAAGGAAGGCTGCCTGAACTTTGGGGCCTTCCTTTTGCATTATTTACCCTAATGTCTCAATGTAGGTTTGGCTGACCCCCAAATCAATACTAACGTAAAACTCTGAGCTGAAGGAGAGAGGAACGTGGGGAAAGGGTTAGTGCTGGAGACAGGGGCACGTGGAGCTGTGGGAAGCTTTTTTCTTTTCTGGGCAGTTTGCACAGCCCTTTAGTTCAGAAATAAATAGAAAGGCCAGACTTACCTTCCTTTTATATTTAGGATTCAACATAAAAATGTAATTTTAAACAACATACTCATTTTAAGAAAATTCAGTATTTTACTACACATTAATATTAAGAAGAATCAATTTAAGAAAACAATTTAATGTTCTAAAATGACTACCAGATGGTGTTTTCCTTTTCCCTCCCTTAATACTAATAACAAGACACTAATAATCCTATTTTTAGAAGCTGAAAGCAATGTAATAGGGCTTTTCACAAGGAGCTGCTCTTTTAAAGGAAGTACACTTTGAAATTACTATAATTGATGATAATTACTTTCATAAATGAATAAGAAGCAATAACCCTTTAAAATTAGATAGTCAAAGATATACCATACCTTAAGGTGCGGTTTTGAAAATTATGCTGACCCATTGGTACATCCTATATTGAATAAAAAAAGGTTATTAGTTGTCAAAAACCTGTTTCAAGAAGAATGTTACAATGATAATGATGTATAATATATTTCTCTTTCTATCATGAAAAGTATCATTTAGGTAACAAATAATTACCCATGTGGAGAGAAAGTGCTTAATCATAAATGTAAATCCAGATTACAAGCTCAGTTTATATTTAGAATGTTGGTGTAATCTATAAACTCTGGATGTTGGAAGTTTCAGGATTGTCATGCAGTACTTTCAGATTTGATTTCACACAACAGACTATAGAGGATTGGTATTAGAGTGACTGTCAGCCACTTATAATCATGTGAAAATGGACTTTGGTATCAGACAAATATTAGAAAATGCTTTAAAACACAAATATAACCACAAAATCTATAGTCAATCCTCTCCCTGAATTGGGCTATTGAGAAATGGTACCACCAGTTATGTATGTGAAATCACGAATCACTGGACAAAAAGAAGAAATCAATACATGTATGCGAGTAGTTCCCAAGAGAGGAACGGGAGGGAGACACTGGTCAGGGTTTATTAGTGGAGATTCCACTGTCAAATGTTCAATAAGAGACTTAAAAAATCACTTTTATACATTTGTGATGAGAATGAAAATAAAACAGTTGGAACAAAGCAGCTCCAAAGAGGAAACTTTTGTTTGCTGCTTTGATCTCCAAGGTTAGGTTAGGAAATGTATTTAGCCTAGGGAAAAAGTAAGGTTTTTTTTTTTTTTTTTTTAAAGTAATTGAACTCCCAGTTTTATTACATGCAGTAAAATAATGCATAATTCATCAGCTCTATCAATGTTGAATGCAGAGTCAATGGAATTCTGCATAGGGGATTAGATATAAGAAGTACGTTTGGGCAATGTCAATTGTTCGACCTTGGAATATGTCAATAAAAGTTCTGATGGGTCTTTCTGAAAGTGAGTAAGAGATACAGCTAAGTACACGTGGTTGGGGCTTAATGCACTAACCAAAGCCTTGGGGCTTTTCTTAAGATATCCTATACTGCTGCTAAGGCAATGCAAGCCTGGCTTTGAACCTGTGACAGGTGAGACGAGCTGGTTAAGAAAACTGAGTTGCTCAAAATGTTCTTTGGTTTTTATAAACAACTTCCAGAAGCTCAAAGCACTAACCAGTTCTGGCTCTATCTTGAATAAGGCATCTTCACAACAACAGATTAAAGTCAGACAGAAATCATTCCTGTGGTCCCTAGCTCCCATAATAAAGGACACAGCCACTCTTAAGTCTCAGGACAATAAAGACTGGTAAGAAATAAACAGTAACAACAAAACACCTGGAAAAATCAGACTTTTTTCCCACAGGTGTACATGAGAAACAGCACAGAAAATCACATTCAAATACTTATATATATGATTCTTACTTTTTAAAAACCAGCCAACCAAGCAACCCACCAATTGCTGGTATATAATAAATCTCACTGAGGGATGTAGTTATCAGCCGTAGCACTAACCATAAATGCTGCCCTGGGGCAAATTATTCAAATTACTATCATTTTTCCTAAGAGTGATAGAAGCATAGGCTTTCATTGGAGATTAAATACTAGAACCCCAGGATGCTTTTCCTCCAACAGTTCTAAATGCTGGACGGCCCCAGGTGCCCCTTGGATTGCTCTATTCTTGAGATTTCATCAGTTCCTCAGCTTCAGGTGCCATCCACAATGTGACAGCTGACATTCCCAACTCCAGCCCGGTCCTGTCCCCTGAGTTCTAGACTTGCACATCCAGCCGCCTAGTTCCTCGCTGCACTCAGATGTCAAAAAGGCATATTAATTTGAAATTGTCCATTAGTAAAGTCTTAAATAACCTGATTTCCCCCTTGTATTTGCGATTTCAATTGAGGGCATCCACAGTCCCCCAGTTGTGCAGCCCCCAAAGCATGGACACACCTCTGCTCCTCACTTGCATGCGCCTACAATCCACCACCGGGTCTCACTTGCTCTACTTCCAAATTAGACCCTAGGTTTGCGTCTGGCTGCTTCCACTGCTACAGTCTCAGCACAAGAGGACATCACCCTCACTCGGGACCCCTGAGCTCCGGCCATACCAGCATCTTCTCTGCCCCCAAAAGGCACCACATTCACTTCATCTTAGGGTCACTGAATCTGTCCTTCTGCTACCCTTCTCCCAGCTGGTTCCTCTCTCCCTCTGAGCCTCCCCCAGCTGTCCTACCCAGAAGATATCACTCAGTTTTATCTCCCTCCCAGCCCTCATCACACCTGACATCATCTTGTTCCCTGATTTGTTTTCCTATTTATGGTCTCTCTCCCCCCATGAGAATGCAAACTCCAGGACTTGTCCTGGTGGGTCTCCTTCGTTGACTGATGGATCATGGTCTTCCGTCAGATCATGTTTACTTTTTAGTTAAAAAAAGATCAAAGGAAGTTAGGAGAAGAGATATAACTAAGCCCAAACGGGAGTGCTGAGCCCCTACCTATTGAGGCTGGGGTGTCACTGCGAGACCTAGGGAGGGATGGCAGCACAGGGCGGCCGGAAAACTTCATCCTTACCTGGCAACCTCAGGCTCCTTCTCATCGGCCAACGAGAATTATGTAACATTAAATTTTCCTTTTTATCTCAACTGCATCCCTAATACAGTTAATGCTGCTACACATGAAATTTTACTCAGAGGTAGTTTTAGAATCTAACAATGCTAGAGGAATTACTCTAAGTACTTAGCTGTATTCACTTTTCCCTCCTCCTGTGGGTATTTCAATTTTCTATCTCCATTTCAACCATCTTATTGCATATGTCCCTGGTGTAAGGAGCTTCCACACTTTGTTACACACAGGAAGCCAGAGTGATGTAAACAAGGAACCAGGACAATAGAACGTACAAAGCTGCCCACGCAGCCTTAACACGGGGGCAATGAAGAGACGGCCTTGATGATGCTACTCGAACTCCAAGGACATCATGCCTTTATTTGTCTTTTTACCTAGATCCTCAAGCCTCTCTACTTAATGATGGAAAATAAAAACTCGATGAAAAAATAGTTCAGTAGTTCAGTTATATTCAGTTGCTACTATCAGTTGTACATAACACTGTCTTGGGTTATAAAGTTATAATGCAAAAATCACTCTAGGTTAGAGCTCCAAACCCTTGGCAGCGTGGGCCTGGAGCTCCTTCACACCCTGACAGCTGTTTATAAGGGCCTCTCCCACAAGGACAAGACAGTAAGCGTGCTTCACTGCAGATGAGAGTTGTTTTGGCGGCCTTTTGTTTGGGGGAACTCGCTTTTCCCCAGTGCTCAGGTACTGTGGAGGCGCGGGGAGGACGTACCGTGGTGCTGATCTTGCCGTTCTCTGTGGTCATGCTGTCCCTGTGATGCAGGTGTGCAAAAGGCTTGGCCGCCCCCCAGGACTCCAAGTACCGGGTCATGCGGACGGACGCCCTCATCTTGGCTCCATCCAGGGTGTGGCGCGGTCTGAAGAGGTGTTGGGGACTCCGTCGTTCTCCCTTGGGGCGGGAAACAAAGTATCACAAGTGGCACAGCACAGGTCTGCGTTTGTGCCAGCCTCACCTGACTAAGATGATTCCTCCTAACGTCCCTGCGTTCACCTCTGGGACATCTGTCCTCCCTCCTGCAGTGTCACCCCGGAACCAGCTACTTGAGCTGAGGGATTTTTTTCCATACAGCAAAATTACTTACCTGTAATTGACACTTAGGAAAAAATATTACCCATGTTAATGGACATTTTTATAAAGTAAGTACTTAAACAGCATATGCTCATCTCTTTTAGCTTTGTCTCGATGGTTGTGTTTTTCTAAAGTGATAGCTGTGGGGGATTTGAGACTGTTTCTAACGCTAAATGGCCTCAGACACAGTGTTTTGGTGTTCTCTGCCTGAACATAGCGGTGTCTGTACACATCTTTTTTGCACCTCTTCTGTCACTCCACAGTGCCTGCTGCTTGTCACACATCTATCTCCAGCTCAGTCGTCAAGCCAGTAGACAGTCTGTCTCCAAAGGTGAGGCTGGGCTTTCAGAGATGCCACTATGAGTGAATGTCCACAAACGTGATCGTGTTGATTTTCTGATATTGTTTTTCACGTTCAGAGATCTTTCTTGGTGATATTTGCACCACTTACCAGCTGTGTGATTTAGGGGGAGCTACAGAACCCCTCAAAGCTTCAGATTCTTAACCTGTAAATAGTGATAATACCCGTTTGGCAGGAATTTAAGAAGAGTTAAAAGAAATGAGAGCTCTCAGCCCCTTGATCTGGCCTAATATGTAGCACGAACAGAATAAGAAACAGCTCCTCAGCGTGTGTCTGGGTCGGACCATTTCCCGGGTAATGGGGGTTTTGATTGCACGGAAGGTGCGTGTGTCTCTGCACACACATGCACTCACACACGTGTCTACGTGATATGTGTGAGTCTTTAAAAGATTTCTTCTTTTCGTTTTTTTAATATGTTCATCCTATTTTATTTCATTAGATTTCTTATCTTCTGAAGGCCTGAGCAAAAATCTTTTCTCTTTGTTTAATTTCCCAACTGACAGGTATGGAGGCTGTGCCCACTGAGAGCCTTTCGGAAGCCGTATCCACTGGCACATGCAGAGACCAACAGCCCAACCAGCAACTGCATCAACACCCTTGTCATACAGACAAGCAAGGCCTTTCAACTGCTTGTTTAATACATATTTGAATTCGTTATTACAAAACGTCTTCCGTAATTAAACCACCATGTGCATTTAAAGTCACTTCCGTGGCAAAGACTAGCAAAGAATTACAAAGTCTTGACTGAAAACACTTATCTATGCCAATAATTTGCTCCTCCTCCTCCCCCCTTTTAATCACAGAAACAAGCTGATCATAGACTCTTCACAACAGCACTGACCTTGGGGTTGATCACGAAGTAGGTCTTCACCAGGTGCTGTTTTAAGTAGGGGTCCCTGACGTCACCGTCTCCCTCCTCCACTTTGTAGGCCCCATTCAAGTGCTCCAGGGTGACAGAAGAAATGTGGACACGTCTGAAATTCCATTTTTAAACCACAGTCAAGATATAAAAGGATATGCGAAAAAAGAAGTTCTATTTGTTTGTGATTTCAGAAATAATTTCTCCCCTGTGAAGGAAAGGCTACATGTTCTTGGGAAACCTGACTGTAATTTAAGTTTTTGTTCCCTTGACCACCGCTTTGGAAAGATGCTTTTGGACTTCATGAGCCGCTAGTCTGAGGCTCGTCTGCAGTCACCGAAACCTGCATGGTGGGCGTGGCGAATCATAGTAAATAAAAACTTGACTATATTGCATTGTTTTGTGCGAGGATATCTTTTGAAACAGGTGTCAAGGGTATTTTTGGAAGCATGCTGATTTGTAAAAAGCATGGATTTTCTTTCTCAATGTTTGCTTTTTTATGCTCTTCTGAATTATAGCCTTTGTATTAGGATTCTCTTGTCTGAAATATGTTCTTCTACCCAGAGATGGATGCTATTTTAATATACAGGTTTTAGAGGTCAACAGTACTAGAGAGCTGCCCCATCCGGACTGTACTGTAAAACATCTTTAACTCAGGTCTCTAATTAATAAATTTGCAAATATGTAAAAGTATATAATTTAGTATCTGATGTCCACAGTCTTTGACCATGGATCATAGGGGTAGCGGTACAGGGACTTACCTAATTAACGCACGAGGCCACTGTGCATAAGTAACATGATACCTACAGAGGCAGCAGAAGTCATCAGAAACTGAGCAGGCAGTTATCAGCCCGATGACCCGGCAATTCTAACCATGCTGCCAGAGGGAAGAGAGAGATCCAGTGTTCAACCTTACCCAGGGACCCCTCCAGCTTCCATGTGGTTGGCCAGGGTAACGTCATGTGACCACACATCGTACTGCCACTTCTGCAGACCAATCACGCCGCACAGGACATTCCCAGAGTGCACGCCCACGCGCATGTTGATGTCAACGCCGGTAGCGTCCCTTACCTTCCTAAAGATGAGGGAAGTGATGTCATGATCAGTAATATTCTCTTCTTCCTTTAACTCTTGGTCAGGTTCCTGGTATTGATTATTCAGGATTCCAGATCTCTGCTCTGAGCCAAGAGAGGGGGCTTTTCCCCCCGGTTTCTCCAGATTAGACTCAAATCTCCAGCGCTCTCACTATGGAAGCCACATCAGTCCAGACCGTGGTGATGACAGGGTGTTTTGGCTGTAGTTTTTACCCTTTCAAGTAATGTGTATCAAGCACCTATTATGGGCTGGCATCAGCTCTGCATTTTCATATCAGAATCATGTGACATCACCTTGGTAATGCCAGGAATGGTCTTGGAGGCCTTGTGCAATTCGAGAGCTTTGTACAGCGTACGGCCCCATGAGTGTGTTTTGCTAATAAGAGAAGAATACAGCTTATTTGTGAGTTTAATGATGACTTTAGCCTGAATAAGAATTTTTAGAAAAATAATCATGAAATTAAAGCTTTTCACTTGCTCACATTCTTTCATAAAAGAAAGAAAAAATTACATTTTAAAAAGCTTTAGTGATGCATAAGGTATCATGTAAAAGAAACTAATGTTTTTAAAAAAATTGTTCTTAAAATACTTCAGGACCCTCCTGCCAACACATCAACACAGACAAATGAAAAACTTCAGTGAAGGGAAAATGGAAATGCTTGGCAATGCTTATTTATTTCTGCCAGCTAAATCCATTTATCAATTAAAATATTGTTGTCACAAACCATTCAGGAAGATGTCCCTAGTCGCATGGAGAGAATCACCCCGAGGGGCAGTGTGGAGGGAAAGGCGGAGGCTTTCATCCTCATCGAGTGCTGCGGCTGGGCCAGTGCCAGGCGGTCCTCACCTCCAGACCTTCGCCTACGATGTCTCCTCTCCCTGCTACCCACGCCCCGAGCCTCCCTCCCTGCCAGGGTGTGAGCGCCACCAGCCAGCTGGTATTGTTCTTCCAGCCCTGCTCAGGCACAGCGTCATCCTGGAAGGCTTTCTGGTCTCTCCCCACTTTGCTGGTCCAGGCAGCCCTGCCTCTGTCCTCCAAGCACCCCAAGGGCAGCCCGCACTCCCCATCTGCGGCCACCTCTGCACTGAGCACAGTCAGCCATGAGGACACAGACCTTGTCCAAGGGACCAGTGGGGTCAGGACCTGATGCAACAGTGACACTTTATACACGTTTAAAGCTTTCAACAGCAGTTCTCTAGTTTAAGAGAAGCCACAATCACTTATAAAATCAAGGTGCTGAATATCACTTCCCAAACAATTTATGTTTTCATGATGTGAAAAAAAATAAAGGCTTTCTAAGCATTGGGAATATTCCAACACTGCCACTCAACTGCCTCGGTAGTCGCACCTTGGCTAGCGGGGGGCGAGGCCTGAGAAGTGTGGCGGTGCAAACAGATGGAAAAACACAGGCAGACGTCTGGGACCCAAGTTGCTGGTTCCTGCGAAACCTGAGATGATCTGGAAAGAACCTAAGAGCCAAGTGTGCGCTTTCCCCTCGCCAGCTTAAGAAGTTAAAATTTCAGCATAGTGGTCATCCCCACCTGTGGCTCAGTAAATGGGATCACAAATGTGGCCCTTGTGTGCGAGAGAGAATGAGAATGGAGAAAGAATTCCGGAACCTGCCGAGATGCCCTCTCTCTCGCCGCCTTTACCTGGGGCGTAACAAAGCAACTGTGTGCTGATCACCAATCACCTTATCAACTGCACGTGAGAGAAACCGAGGAAGAACTGGAATCCCCTGACCAGTGGGTGGCAGGTCCCTGGGACACGTTGCCACTGCCTGACTGGCAGGTTAAGGTTAGGGACAGGCAAGAGTTGGGAAGAGTTGCCTCAAACCTGCTAACTTCACTGGGATCTGGACACACGCGGTATTATCCAGGCATCAGGGATGAAAGGATAAAAAAAATGTGCTGCATACACACAGTGGAATATTCTGTCAAAAAAGGGATGAGGTACTGACATGTGCCACATGTGGATGAACCTGGAGAACATTAGGCTAAGTGAGAGAAGCCAAACACAAAGGACACATATTATATGTGAAATATCCAGGATATGCAGGTTCACAGAGACGGGAAGTAGAATGGAGATCACTAGGGCCGGGGAGGGGACTGGGGAGTCACTGCTTAACGGCATGGGGTGAGGCAGAGGTCCTGGAAGTAGGTGGGGGCTGGTTTCACAACATTTGGAATGTCCTTAATGTCACAGAACTGTGCACATAAAATGGTTCAAAGTGTAATATCAATGGTCCACATATTTCGCCATAGTAAAATGTATGATAGAAAAAACCAATATTTCTGATGAACTGGTGACACGGCAGTGAATGTGACATAAAGATTCTTTCTCCTAAAATTTCTTCAACACATTGGAGTAATTTAACATGATGGAACTGGAAAACAGTTTTAAAAAGCAGAAATTAAGCTTCAATGAACAGGTAAATTGGTTAACCTGATATGTTATTAATGCACACAATTTTGCTGTTTTTAAATATCTCTCCCATATCTATTTTAACAGGAAATCAGGAATGCTTTCCTCCAACAGAACCCATTTCACCTCGGGCTCAAAACCAACACCGAGGTTGCCTCCAGGGGCAGGTTATACATTTGAAAAAAACCTATTATTCCACTGATTGGATTCTCTTACATCTAGACCCAGAGTTAAGAGTAGTTACTTGCTTTTGAGGAAAAGTAAAAACAAAACTACTTTTCATGTATCAGAGAAGACAAATGACTTCCTTATGGGAAGAAGTAAGTAGAACGTGGTTATTTCCCACGCAGTGCATCTTGTGTTGGGAAGCAAAGTTCACATTGACTGTTCTTCCTATCTCAACTCTCAGCAATTTCACTTTATTCCCCTCCCATTCCTGGCCTGCTCAGCAGAAGTCTGCAGTGATTTGTACTGAGCTAGTGGATCTGGAACACACAGGTGTCTCCATCTCACCCGCCAAGGCTACGGGGGCAGGGAGCAGAGGGTGCCACACTTTTCCCTGGACGGCACTGGGAAAGCCACATGTCAACCTTTTAATCACTTCAGCAAGTGACCAACATACACGGGGAGCAAACAAGTGACAAGTGGACTTGTTGGTTTCTCACCTAGAGCCCTATTTACTCCAACCCTGAGACAAGGGATTAGAACATCAAGCACATAATTTCAACCCTTTTTGGATTAAAAAAAATATGTACAGGATAAGGTAAAATAAAGTAAAATCTTTCAACTACACAATCAGCAAATAAAGGTTTTATCATTTATAAGAATATTTTGGTTTCTACTAAAGAAGGTAGTGGTAACTATATTGTGGTACTGGGAATAAAAGTTACCTCTCACCTTATACTTTTACCCTGTAGTTGCCAATGGTAATAACGTTATTCTGTGTAAGCAAATCTTCTCTAGAATCACAACGAAAAACTTACAGATACAATGCAGAAAACATACATTATGGATGTAAATTGAAACTAAATTCACAGAGCAGGGCATTTTTGACTAGATGAAGTAATTCTGGATTGCAGTCTGGTGGTAAATGCTAATTTTTCCCTTACATGTGTGGCCATATCATTTGTCAGAAATCAGAGAGACGTTATGATCAGAGACATGTTGTATTACTTTTTTTCTTAAGATCAAAGACATTCAAATTCTTTAAAAAAATCACCTTTGAAACAAATAAAACTGTCTCTTCCCATAAATTTCCAATTCAGTTTTGCTGTAATCTAAGGTTCATGATAACAATACTAACCACTTACAGAAGTCTTAGGTTGAATTGAGTTACTCACATGCCAATAAATGGGTCTCTGCACAATTAGATTTAAATGTTCAATAATGTCTTTAGTGCCAGTAGACAGAAAAATGGAAATAGTAACAGGTGAGAATTAAAACTCAAAATTGTTAAACAGGTAAAAAAAAAAAAAAACAAACCCTTGCTAAGCAGTTCACTTACTTTATGGCTTCACACATATCCAGTCCCATTTTCACACAGTTTTTGGCGTGGTTGGGGAGAGAGATAGGGAGTCCCGACACAC